>NW_022263950.1:0-38765 GCF_002021735.2 Oncorhynchus kisutch
AATGTTGAAGCACTCTGGATGTCAATTTTTTGCTGTCTGTTCTAGTTAGAGTAATGAACACCGTGACAGTTTTCAGCAAGTTGTAACATGAAATGCAGAAATAAGCACTTTTCCATAAACAACTCTAAATCATGTTTGAAGCACTCTGGTCCATTTTTGCTGTGCTGTGGTCTAGGTTGAGATGAAATGAACACCGTGGACGTTTTCAGCAAGTTGCAACATTGAAATGCAGAAATAAGCACTTTTCCATAAACAAGCTCTAAATCATGTTTGAAGCACTCTGGATGTCCAATGTTTTTGTTATGTTATTGAGATGTTATGAAACACCGTTGACTGTTTTTCAGCAAGTTGTCAACATTGAAGCAGAAATAAGCACTTTTCCATAAACAAGCAACTAAATCATGTTGTGATGCACTCTGGATGTCCAAGTTTTTGCTGCAGCTGTATCTAGTTGAGATAAATGAACGCCGTGGACAGTTTTCAGCAAGTTGCAACATTGAAATGCAGAAATAAGCACTTTTCCATAAACAAGCTCTAAATCATGTTTGAAGCACTCTGGATGTCCAATTTTTGCTGTGCTGTGTCTAGTTTGAGATTAAATGAACACCGTGGACAGTTTTCAGCAAGTTGTAACATTGAAATGCAGAAATAAGCACTTTCCATAAACAAGCTCTAAATCATGTTTGAAGCACTCTGGATGAAAAATGTTTTTGTTATGTTTATTCGAGATGTTATGAAAACAACTGTTGACTGTTTTCAGCAAGTTGCAACAGTGAAATGCAGAAATAAGCACTTTTCCATAAACAAGCTCTAAATCATGTTTGAAGCACTCTGGATGTCCAATTTTTGCTGTGCTGTGTCTAGTTGAGATTAAATGAACACCGTGGACTAGTTTTCAGCAAGTTGCAACATTGAAATGCAGAAATAAGCACTTTTCCATAAACAAGCTCTAAATCATGTTTGAAGCACTCTGGATGTCCAATTTTTGCTGTGCTGTGTCTAGTTGAGATTAAATGAACACCGTGGACAGTTTTCAGCAAGTTGTAACATTGAAATGCAGAAATAAGCACTTTTCCATAAACAAGCTCTAAATCATGTTTGAAGCACTCTGGATGTCAAATTTTTGCTGTGCTGTGTCTAGTTGAGATGTAATGAAACACCGTGGACAGTTTTCAGCAAGTTGCAACATTGAAATGCAGAAATAAGCACTTTTCCATAAACAAGCTCTAAATCATGTTTGATGCACTCTGGATGTCCAATTTTTGCTGTGCTGTGTCTAGTTGAGATTAAATGAACACCGTGGACAGTTTTCAGCAAGTTGCAACATTGAAATGCAGAAATAAGCACTTTTCCATAAACAAGCTCTAAATCATGTTTGAAGCACTCTGGATGTCCAATTTTTGCTGTGCTGTGTCTAGTTGAGATTAATGAACACCGTGGACAGTTTCAGCAAGTTGCAACATTGAAATGCAGAAATAAGCACTTTTCCATAAACAAGCTCTAAATCATGTTTGAGCATCTGGATGTCCAAATTTTGCTGCACTGTGTTAGGTTGAGATGAAATGAACGCCGTGACAGTTTTCAGCAAGTTGCAACATTGGAAATGCAGAAATAAGCACTTTCCATAAACAAGCTCTAAATCATGTTTGAAGCACTCTGGATGTCCCATTTTGCTGTGCTGTGTCTAGTTGAGATTAAATGAACACCGTGGACAGTTTTCAGCAAGTTGTAACATTGAAAATGCAGAAATAAGCACTTTTCCATAAACAGCTCTAAATCATGTTTGATGCACTCTGATGTTCATTTTTGCTGTGCTGTGTCTAGTTGAGATTAAATGAACACCGTGGACAGTTTTCAGCAAGTTGCAACATTGAAATACAGAAATAAGCACTTTTCCATAAACAAGCTCTAAATCATGTTTGAAGCACTTCTGGATGAAAAATGTTTTTGTTATGTTTATTCGAGATGTAGAAAACAACCTGTGACTGTTTTTCAGCAAGTTGCAACATTGAAATGCAGAAATAAGCACTTTTCCATAAACAAGCTCTAAATCATGTTTGATGCACTCTGGATGTCCAATTTTTGCTGTGCTGTGTCTAGGTTGAGATTAAATGAACACCGTGGACAGTTTTCAGCAAGTTGCAACATTGAAATACAGAAATAAGCACTTTTCCATAAACAAGCTCTAAATCATTTTGAAGCACTCTGGATGAAAAATGTTTTTGTTATGTTTATTCGAGATGTTATGAAAACACTGTTGACTGTTTTCAGCAAGTTGCAACATTGAAATGCAGAAATAAGCACTTTTCCATAAACAAGCTCTAAATCATGTTTGATGCACTCTGGATGTCCAATTTTTGCTGTGCTGTGTCTAGTTGAGATTAAATGAACACCGTGGACAGTTTTCAGCAAGTTGTAACATTGAAATGCAGAAATAAGCACTTTTCCATAAACAAGCTCTAAATCATGTTTGAAGCACTCTGGATGAAAATGTTTTTGTTATGTTTATTCGAGATGTTATGAAACACTGTTGACTGTTTTCAGCAAGTTGCAACATTGAAATGCAGAAATAAGCACTTTTCCATAAACAAGCTCTAAATCATGTTTGAAGCACTCTGGATGTCCAATTTTTGCTGTGCCTGTGTCTAGTTGAGATTAAATGAACACCGTGGACAGTTTTCAGCAAGTTGTAACATTGAAATGCAGAAATAAGCACTTTTCCATAAACAAGCTCTAAATCATGTTTGAAGCACTCTGGATGTCCAATTTTTGCTGTGCTGTGTCTAGTTGAGATTAAATGAACACCGTGGACAGTTTTCAGCAAGTTGCAACATTGAAATACAGAAATAAGCACTTTTCCATAAACAAGCTCTAAATCATGTTTGAAGCACTCTGGATGAAAAATGTTTTTGTTATGTTTATTCGAGATGTTATGAAAACACTGTTGACTGTTTTCAGCAAGTTGCAACATTGAAATGCAGAAATAAGCACTTTTCCATAAACAAGCTCTAAATCATGTTTGAATGCACTCTGGATGTCCAATTTTTGCTGTGCTGTGTCTAGTTGAGATTAAATGAACACCGTGGACAGTTTTCAGCAAGTTGCAACATTGAAATGCAGAAATAAGCACTTTTCCATAAACAAGCTCTAAATCATGTTTGAAGCACTCTGGATGTCCAATTTTTGCTGTGCTGTGTCTAGTTGAGATTAAATGAACACCGTGGACAGTTTCAGCAAGTTGTAACATTGAAATGCAGAAATAAGCACTTTTCCATAAACAAGCTCTAAATCATGTTTGAAGCACTCTGGATGAAAAATGTTTTTGTTATGTTTATTCGAGATGTTATGAAACACTGTTGACTGTTTTCAGCAAGTTGCAACAGTGAAATGCAGAAATAAGCACTTTTCCATAAACAAGCTCTAAATCATGTTTGATGCACTCTGGATGTCCAATTTTTGCTGTGCTGTGTCTAGGTTGAGATTAAATGAACACCGTGACAGTTTTCAGCAAGTTGTAAACATTGAAATGCAGCAAATAGCCACTTTCCCATAAACCAGCTCTAAATCATGTTTGCATGCAACTCTGGATGTTCAATTTTGGCTGTGCTGTGTCTAGTTGAGATTAAATTGAACACCGTGGCAGTTTTCAGGCAAGTTGTAACATTGAAATGCAGAAATAAGCACACTTTCCCATAAAACAAGCCTCTAAATCAGGTTTGAAGCATCTCTGTGATTGCCAAATTTTTGCTGTGGCTGTGTCTAGTTCGAGATTAATGAAACACGTGGACAGTTTTCAGCAAGTTGTAACATTGAAAATCGCAGAAATAAGGCACTTTTCCATAACAGCTCTAAATCATGTTTGATGCACTCTGGATGTCAATTTTTGCTGTGCTGTGTCTAGTTGAGATTAAATGAACACCGTGGACAGTTTTCAGCAAGTTGCAACATTGAAATACAGAAATAAGCACTTTTTCCATAAACAAGCTCTAAATCATGTTTGAAGCACTCTGGATGAAAAATGTTTTTGTTATGTTTATTCGAGATGTTATGAAAACAACTGTTGACTGTTTTCAGCAAGTTGCAACATTGAAATGCAGAAATAAGCACTTTTTCCATAAACAAGCTCTAAATCATGTTTGATGCACTCTGGATGTTCAATTTTTGCTGTGCTGTGTCTAGTTGAGATTAAATGAACACCGTGGACAGTTTTCAGCAAGTTGTAACATTGAAATGCAGAAATAAGCACTTTTCCATAAACAAGCTCTAAATCATGTTTGAAGCACTCTGGATGTCCAATGTTTTGCTGTGCTGTGTCTAGTTCGAGATTAAATGAACACGTGGACAGTTTTCAGCAAGTTGTAACATTGAAATGCAGAAATAAGCACTTTTCCATAAACAAGCTCTAAATCATGTTTGATGCACTCTGGATGTTCAATTTTTGCTGTGCTGTGTCTAGTTGAGATTAAATGAACACCGTGGACAGTTTCAGCAAGTTGCAACATTGAAATACAGAAATAAGCACTTTTCCATAAACAAGCTCTAAATCATGTTTGAAGCACTCTGGATGAAAATGTTTTGTGTTATGGTCTAGTTCGAGATGTTATGAAAACACTGTGACAGTTTTCAGCAAGTTGTAACATTGAAATGCAGAAATAAGCACTTTTCCATAAACAAGCTCTAAATCATGTTTGAATGCACTCTGGATGTTCCAATTTTTGCTGTGCTGTGTCTAGTTGAGATTAAATGAACACCGTGGACAGTTTTCCAGCAAGTTGTAACATTGAAATGCAGAAATAAGCCTTTTCCATAAACAAGCTCTAAATCATGTTTGAAGCACTCTGGATGTCAATTTTTGCTGTGCTGTGTCTAGTTGAGATTAAATGAAACACCGTGGACAGTTTTCAGCAAGTTGTAACATTGAAATGCAGAAATAAGTCACTTTTCCATAAACAAGCTCTAATCATGTTTGATGCACTCTGGATGTTCAATTTTTGCTGTGCTGTGTCTAGTTGAGATTAAATGAACACCGTGGACAGTTTTCAGCAAGTTGTAACATTGAAATGCAGAAATAAGCACTTTTCCATAAACAAGCTCTAAATCATGTTTGAAGCACTCTGGATGAAAAATGTTTTTGTTTGTTTATTCGAGATGTTATGAAAACAACTGTTGACTGTTTTCAGCAAGTTGCAACATTGAAATGCAGAAATAAGCACTTTTCCATAAACAAGCTCTAAATCATGTTTGAAGCACTCTGGATGTCCAATTTTTGCTGTGCTGTGTCTAGTTGAGATTAAATGAACACCGTGGACAGTTTTCAGCAAGTTGTAACATTGAAATGCAGAAATAAGCACTTTTCCATAAACAAGCTCTAAATCATGTTTGAAGCACTCTGGATGTCCAATTTTTGCTGTGCTGTGTCTAGTTGAGATTAAATGAACACCGTGGACAGTTTTCAGCAAGTTGTAACATTGAAATGCAGAAATAAGCACTTTTCCATAAACAAGCTCTAAATCATGTTTGATGCACTCTGGATGTTCAATTTTGCTGTGCGTGTCTAGTTGAGATTAAATGAACACCGTGGACAGTTTCAGCAAGTTGCACATTGAAATACAGAAATAAAGCACTTTTCATAAACAAGCTCTAAATCATGTTTGAAGCACTCTGGATGAAAAATGTTTTTGTTATGTTTATTCGAGATGTTATGAAAACAACTGTTGACTGTTTTCAGCAGTTGCAACATTGAAATGCCAGAAATAAGCACTTTTCCATAAACAAGCTCTAAATCATGTTTGAAGCACTCTGGATGTCCAATTTTGCTGTGCTGTGTCTAGTTGAGATTAAATGAACACCGTGGACAGTTTTCAGCAAGTTGTAACATTGAAATGCAGAAATAAGCACTTTCCATAAACAAGCTCTAAATCATGTTTGAAGCACTCTGGATGAAAAATGTTTTTGTTATGTTTATTCGAGATGTTATGAAAACACTGTTGACTGTTTTCAGCAAGTTGCAACAGTGAAATGCAGAAATAAGCGCTTTTCCATAAACAAGCTCTAAATCATGTTTGATGCACTCTGGATGTCCAATTTTTGCTGCACTGTGTCTAGGTTGAGATGAAATGAACGCCGTGGACAGTTTTCAGCAAGTTGCAACATTGAAATGCAGAAATAAGCACTTTTCCATAAACAAGCTCTAAATCATGTTTGAAGCACTCTGGATGTCCAATTTTTGCTGTGCTGTGTCTAGTTGAGATTAAATGAACACCGTGGACAGTTTTCAGCAAGTTGTAACATTGAAATGCAGAAATAAGCACTTTTCCATAAACAAGCTCTAAATCATGTTTGAAGCACTCTGGATGAAAAATGTTTTTGTTATGTTTATTCGAGATGTTATGAAAACACTGTTGACTGTTTTCAGCAAGTTGCAACAGTGAAATGCAGAAATAAGCGCTTTTCCATAAACAAGCTCTAAATCATGTTTGATGCACTCTGGATGTCCAATTTTTGCTGGCACTGTGTCTAGGTTGAGATGAAATGAACACCGTGGACAGTTTTCAGCAAGTTGCAACATTGAAATGCAGAAATAAGCACTTTTCCATAAACAAGCTCTAAATCATGTTTGAAGCACTCTGGATGTCCAATTTTTGCTGTGCTGTGTCTAGTTGAGATTAAATGAACACCGTGGACAGTTTTCAGCAAGTTGTAACATTGAAATGCAGAAATAAGCACTTTTCCATAAACAAGCTCTAAATCATGTTTGAAGCACTCTGGATGAAAAATGTTTTTGTTATGTTTATTCGAGATGTTATGAAAACACTGTTGACTGTTTTCAGCAAGTTGCAACAGTGAAATGCAGAAATAAGCGCTTTTCCATAAACAAGCTCTAAATCATGTTTGATGCACTCTGGATGTCCAATTTTTGCTGCACTGTGTCTAGGTTGAGATGAAATGAACGCCGTGGACAGTTTTCAGCAAGTTGCAACATTGAAATGCAGAAATAAGCACTTTTCCATAAACAAGCTCTAAATCATGTTTGATGCACTCTGGATGTTCAATTTTTGCTGTGCTGTGTCTAGTTGAGATTAAATGAACACCGTGGACAGTTTTCAGCAAGTTGTAACATTGAAATGCAGAAATAAGCACTTTTCCATAAACAAGCTCTAAATCATGTTTGATGCACTCTGGATGAAAAATGTTTTTGTTATGTTTATTCGAGATGTTATGAAACACTGTTGACTGTTTTCAGCAAGTTGCAACATTGAAAT
The DNA here is from genome assembly GCF_002021735.2 of Oncorhynchus kisutch. NCBI lineage: Eukaryota > Metazoa > Chordata > Actinopteri > Salmoniformes > Salmonidae > Oncorhynchus > Oncorhynchus kisutch. The sequence goes on from NW_022263950.1 coordinate 7,263, forward strand.
GCAGAAATAAGCACTTTTCCATAAACAAGCTCTAAATCATGTTTGAAGCACTCTGGATGTCCAATTTTTGCTGTGCTGTGTCTAGTTGAGATTAAATGAACACCGTGGACAGTTTTCAGCAAGTTGCAACATTGAAATGCAGAAATAAGCACTTTTCCATAAACAAGCTCTAAATCATGTTTGAAGCACTCTGGATGTCCAATTTTTGCTGTGCTGTGTCTAGTTGAGATTAAATGAACACCGTGGACAGTTTTCAGCAAGTTGTAACATTGAAATGCAGAAATAAGCACTTTTCCATAAACAAGCTCTAAATCATGTTTGAAGCACTCTGGATGTCAATTTTTGCTGTACTGTGTCTAGTTGAGATGTAATGAACACCGTGGACAGTTTTCAGCAAGTTGCAACATTGAAATGCAGAAATAAGCACTTTTCCATAAACAAGCTCTAAATCATGTTTGATGCACTCTGGATGTCCAATTTTTGCTGTGCTGTGTCTAGGTTGAGATTAAATGAACACCGTGGACAGTTTTCAGCAAGTTGCAACATTGAAATACAGAAATAAGCACTTTTCCATAAACAAGCTCTAAATCATGTTTGAAGCACTCTGGATGAAAAATGTTTTTGTTATGTTATTCGAGATGTTAATGAAACAACTGTTGACTGTTTTCAGCAAGTTGCAACATTGAAATGCAGAAATAAGCACTTTTCCATAAACAAGCTCTAAATCATGTTTGAAAGCACTCTGGATGTCCAATTTTTGCTGTGCTGTGTCTAGTTGAGATTAAATGAACACCGTGGACAGTTTTCAGCAAGTTGTAACATTGAAATGCAGAAATAAGCACTTTTCCATAAACAAGCTCTAAATCATGTTTGAAGCACTCTGGATGAAAATGTTTTTGTTATGTTTATTCGAGATGTTATGAAAACACTGTTGACTGTTTTCAGCAAGTTGCAACAGTTGAAATGCAGAAATAAGCGCTTTTCCATAAACAAGCTCTAAATCATGTTTGATGCACTCTGGATGTCCAATTTTTGCTGTGCTGTGTCTAGGTTGAGATGAAGATGAACACCGTGGACAGTTTTCAGCAAGTTGTAACATTGAAATGCAGAAATAAGCACTTTTCCATAAACAAGCTCTAAATCATGTTTGAAGCACTCTGGATGTCCAATTTTTGCTGTGCTGTGTCTAGTTGAGATTAAATGAACACCGTGGACAGTTTTCAGCAAGTTGTAACATTGAAATACAGAAATAAGCACTTTTCCATAAACAAGCTCTAAATCATGTTTGAAGCACTCTGGATGAAAAATGTTTTTGTTATGTTTATTCGAGATGTTATGAAAACAACTGTTGACTGTTTTCAGCAAGTTGCAACATTGAAATGCAGAAATAAGCACTTTTTCCATAAACAAGCTCTAAATCATGTTTGAAGCACTCTGGATGTCCAATTTTTGCTGTGCTGTGTCTAGTTGAGATTAAATGAACACCGTGGACAGTTTTCAGCAAGTTGTAACATTGAAATGCAGAAATAAGCACTTTTCCATAACAAGCTCTAAATCATGTTTGAAGCACTCTGGATGAAAAATGTTTTTGTTATGTTTAGTTCGAGATGTTATGAAAACACTGTTGACTGTTTTCAGCAAGTTGCAACAGTGAAATGCAGAAATAAGCGCTTTTCCATAAACAAGCTCTAATCATGTTTGATGCACTCTGGATGTCCAATTTTTGCTGCACTGTGTCTAGGTTGAGATGAAATGAACGCCGTGGACAGTTTTCAGCAAGTTTGCAACATTGAAATGCAGAAATAAGCACTTTTCCATAAACAAGCTCTAAATCATGTTTGAAGCACTCTGGATGTCCAATTTTTGCTGTGCTGTGTCTAGTTGAGATTAAATGAACACCGTGGACAGTTTTCAGCAAGTTGTAACATTGAAATGCAGAAATAAGCACTTTTCCATAAACAAGCTCTAAATCATGTTTGATGCACTCTGGATGTTCAATTTTTGCTGTGCTGTGTCTAGTTGAGATTAAATGAACACCGTGGACAGTTTTCAGCAAGTTGCAACATTGAAATACAGAAATAAGCACTTTTCCATAAACAAGCTCTAAATCATGTTTGAAGCACTCTGGATGAAAAATGTTTTTGTTATGTTTATTCGAGATGTTATGAAAACACTGTTGACTGTTTTCAGCAAGTTGCAACATTGAAATGCAGAAATAAGCACTTTTCCATAAACAAGCTCTAAATCATGTTTGATGCACTCTGGATGTCCAATTTTTGCTGTGCTGTGTCTAGTTGAGATTAAATGAACACCGTGGACAGTTTTCAGCAAGTTGTAACATTGAAATGCAGAAATAAGCACTTTTCCATAAACAAGCTCTAAATCATGTTTGAAGCACTCTGGATGAAAATGTTTTTGTTATGTTTATTCGAGATGTTATGAAAACAACTGTTGACTGTTTTCAGCAAGTTGCAACATTGAAATGCAGAAATAAGCACTTTTCCATAAACAAGCTCTAAATCATGTTTGAAGCACTCTGGATGTCCAATTTTTGCTGTGCTGTGTCTAGTTGAGATTAAATGAACACCGTGGACAGTTTTCAGCAAGTTGTAACATTGAAATGCAGAAATAAGCACTTTTCCATAAACAAGCTCTAAATCATGTTTGAAGCACTCTGGATGAAAAATGTTTTGTTATGTTTATTCGAGATGTTATGAAAACACTGTTGACTGTTTTCAGCAAGTTGCAACAGTGAAATGCAGAAATAAGCGCTTTTCCATAAACAAGCTCTAAATCATGTTTGATGCACTCTGGATGTCCAATTTTTGCTGCACTGTGTCTAGGTTGAGATGAAATGAACGCCGTGGACAGTTTTCAGCAAGTTGCAACATTGAAATGCAGAAATAAGCACTTTTCCATAAACAAGCTCTAAATCATGTTTGAAGCACTCTGGATGTCCAATTTTTGCTGTGCTGTGTCTAGTTGAGATTAAATGAACACCGTGGACAGTTTTCAGCAAGTTGTAACATTGAAATGCAGAAATAAGCACTTTTCCATAAACAAGCTCTAAATCATGTTTGAAGCACTCTGGATGTAAAATGTTTTCTGTTCTGTTCTAGTTCGAGATTAAATGAACACCTGTGGACAGTTTTCAGCAAGTTGCAACATTGAAATGCAGAAATAAGCACTTTTCCATAAACAAGCTCTAAATCATGTTTGAAGCACTCTGGATGTCCAATTTTTGCTGTGCTGTGTCTAGTTGAGATTAAATGAACACCGTGGACAGTTTTCAGCAAGTTGTAACATTGAAATGCAGAAATAAGCACTTTTCCATAAACAAGCTCTAAATCATGTTTGATGCACTCTGGATGTCCAATTTTTGCTGTGCTGTGTCTAGTTGAGATTAAATGAACACCGTGGACAGTTTTCAGCAAGTTGCAACATTGAAATACAGAAATAAGCACTTTTCCATAAACAAGCTCTAAATCATGTTTGAAGCACTCTGGATGAAAAATGTTTTTGTTATGTTTATTCGAGATGTTATGAAACAACTGTTGACTGTTTTCAGCAAGTTGCAACATTGAAATGCAGAAATAAGCACTTTTCCATAAACAAGCTCTAAATCATGTTTGAAGCACTCTGGATGTCCAATTTTTGCTGTGCTGTGTCTAGTTGAGATTAAATGAACACCGTGGACAGTTTTCAGCAAGTTGTAACATTGAAATGCAGAAATAAGCACTTTTCCATAAACAAGCTCTAAATCATGTTTGAAGCACTCTGGATGTCCAATTTTTGCTGTGCTGTGTCTAGTTGAGATTAATGAACACCGTGGACAGTTTTCAGCAAGTTGCAACATTGAAATGCAGAAATAAGCACTTTTCCATAAACAAGCTCTAAATCATGTTTGATGCACTCTGGATGTTCAATTTTTGCTGTGCTGTGTCTAGTTGAGATTAAATGAACACCGTGGACAGTTTTCAGCAAGTTGTAACATTGAAATGCAGAAATAAGCACTTTTCCATAAACAAGCTCTAAATCATGTTTGAAGCACTCTGGATGTCCAATTTTTGCTGTGCTGTGTCTAGTTGAGATTAAATGAACACCGTGGACAGTTTTCAGCAAGTTGTAACATTGAAATGCAGAAATAAGCACTTTTCCATAAACAAGCTCTAAATCATGTTTGATGCACTCTGGATGTTCAATTTTTGCTGTGCTGTGTCTAGTTGAGATTAAATGAACACCGTGGACAGTTTTCAGCAAGTTGCAACATTGAAATACAGAAATAAGCACTTTTCCATAAACAAGCTCTAAATCATGTTTGAAGCACTCTGGATGAAAAATGTTTTTGTTATGTTTATTCGAGATGTTATGAAAACAACTGTTGACTGTTTTCAGCAAGTTGCAACATTGAAATGCAGAAATAAGCACTTTTCCATAAACAAGCTCTAAATCATGTTTGAAGCACTCTGGATGTCCAATTTTTGCTGTGCTGTGTCTAGTTGAGATTAAATGAACACCGTGGACAGTTTTCAGCAAGTTGTAACATTGAAATGCAGAAATAAGCACTTTTCCATAAACAAGCTCTAAATCATGTTTGAAGCACTCTGGATGAAAAATGTTTTTGTTATGTTTATTCGAGATGTTATGAAAACACTGTTGACTGTTTTCAGCAAGTTGCAACATTGAAATGCAGAAATAAGCACTTTTCCATAAACAAGCTCTAAATCATGTTTGATGCACTCTGGATGTCCAATTTTTGCTGTGCTGTGTCTAGTTGAGATTAAATGAACACCGTGGACAGTTTTCAGCAAGTTGCAACATTGAAATGCAGAAATAAGCACTTTTCCATAAACAAGCTCTAAATCATGTTTGAAGCACTCTGGATGTCCAATTTTTGCTGTGCTGTGTCTAGTTGAGATTAAATGAACACCGTGGACAGTTTTCAGCAAGTTGTAACATTGAAATGCAGAAATAAGCACTTTTCCATAAACAAGCTCTAAATCATGTTTGAAGCACTCTGGATGAAAAATGTTTTGTTATGTTTATTCGAGATGTTATGAAAACACTGTTGACTGTTTTCAGCAAGTTGCAACAGTGAAATGCAGAAATAAGCGCTTTTCCATAAACAAGCTCTAAATCATGTTTGATGCACTCTGGATGTCCAATTTTTGCTGCACTGTGTCTAGGTTGAGATGAAATGAACGCCGTGGACAGTTTTCAGCAAGTTGCAACATTGAAATGCAGAAATAAGCACTTTTCCATAAACAAGCTCTAAATCATGTTTGAAGCACTCTGGATGTCCAATTTTTGCTGTGCTGTGTCTAGTTGAGATTAAATGAACACCGTGGACAGTTTTCAGCAAGTTGTAACATTGAAATGCAGAAATAAGCACTTTTCCATAAACAAGCTCTAAATCATGTTTGAAGCACTCTGGATGAAAAATGTTTTTGTTATGTTTATTCGAGATGTTATGAAAACACTGTTGACTGTTTTCAGCAAGTTGCAACAGTGAAATGCAGAAATAAGCGCTTTTCCATAAACAAGCTCTAAATCATGTTTGATGCACTCTGGATGTCCAATTTTTGCTGCACTGTGTCTAGGTTGAGATGAAATGAACGCCGTGGACAGTTTTCAGCAAGTTGCAACATTGAAATGCAGAAATAAGCACTTTTCCATAAACAAGCTCTAAATCATGTTTGAAGCACTCTGGATGTCCAATTTTTGCTGTGCTGTGTCTAGTTGAGATTAAATGAACACCGTGGACAGTTTTCAGCAAGTTGCAACATTGAAATACAGAAATAAGCACTTTTCCATAAACAAGCTCTAAATCATGTTTGAAGCACTCTGGATGAAAAATGTTTTGTTATGTTTATTCGAGATGTTATGAAAACACTGTTGACTGTTTTCAGCAAGTTGCAACATTGAAATGCAGAAATAAGCACTTTCCATAAACAAGCTCTAAATCATGTTTGAAGCACTCTGGATGTCCAATTTTTGCTGTGCTGTGTCTAGTTGAGATTAAATGAACACCGTGGACAGTTTTCAGCAAGTTGTAACATTGAAATGCAGAAATAAGCACTTTTCCATAAACAAGCTCTAAATCATGTTTGAAGCACTCTGGATGTCCAATTTTTGCTGTGCTGTGTCTAGTTGAGATTAAATGAACACCGTGGACAGTTTTCAGCAAGTTGTAACATTGAAATGCAGAAATAAGCACTTTTCCATAAACAAGCTCTAAATCATGTTTGAAGCACTCTGGATGTCAAATGTTTTTGTTATGTGTCTAGTTGAGATGTAAATGAACACCGTTGGACAGTTTTCAGCAAGTTGCAACAGTGAAATGCAGAAATAAGCACTTTTCCATAAACAAGCTCTAAATCATGTTTGAAGCACTCTGGATGTCCAATTTTTGCTGCCTGTGTCTAGGTTGAGATGAAATGAACACCGTGGACAGTTTTCAGCAAGTTGCAACATTGAAATGCAGAAATAAGCACTTTTCCATAAACAAGCTCTAAATCATGTTTGAAGCACTCTGGATGTCCAATTTTTGCTGTGCTGTGTCTAGTTGAGATTAAATGAACACCGTGGACAGTTTTCAGCAAGTTGTAACATTGAAATGCAGAAATAAGCACTTTTCCATAAACAAGCTCTAAATCATGTTTGAAGCACTCTGGATGAAAAATGTTTTTGTTATGTTTATTCGAGATGTTATGAAAACACTGTTGACTGTTTTCAGCAAGTTGCAACATTGAAATGCAGAAATAAGCACTTTTCCATAAACAAGCTCTAAATCATGTTTGATGCACTCTGGATGTCCAATTTTTGCTGTGCTGTGTCTAGTTGAGATTAAATGAACACCGTGGACAGTTTTCAGCAAGTTGTAACATTGAAATGCAGAAATAAGCACTTTTCCATAAACAAGCTCTAAATCATGTTTGAAGCACTCTGGATGTCCAATTTTTGCTGTGCTGTGTCTAGTTGAGATTAAATGAACACCGTGGACAGTTTTCAGCAAGTTGTAACATTGAAATGCAGAAATAAGCACTTTTCCATAAACAAGCTCTAAATCATGTTTGATGCACTCTGGATGTTCAATTTTTGCTGTGCTGTGTCTAGTTGAGATTAAATGAACACCGTGGACAGTTTTCAGCAAGTTGCAACATTGAAATACAGAAATAAGCACTTTTCCATAAACAAGCTCTAAATCATGTTTGAAGCACTCTGGATGAAAATGTTTTTGTTATGTTTATTCGAGATGTTATGAAAACAACTGTTGACTGTTTTCAGCAAGTTGCAACATTGAAATGCAGAAATAAGCACTTTTCCATAAACAAGCTCTAAATCATGTTTGAAGCACTCTGGATGTCCAATTTTTGCTGTGCTGTGTCTAGTTGAGATTAAATGAACACCGTGGACAGTTTTCAGCAAGTTGTAACATTGAAATGCAGAAATAAGCACTTTTCCATAAACAAGCTCTAAATCATGTTTGAAGCACTCTGGATGAAAAATGTTTTTGTTATGTTTATTCGAGATGTTATGAAAACACTGTTGACTGTTTTCAGCAAGTTGCAACATTGAAATGCAGAAATAAGCACTTTCCATAAACAAGCTCTAAATCATGTTTGAAGCACTCTGGATGTCCAATTTTTGCTGTGCTGTGTCTAGTTGAGATTAAATGAACACCGTGGACAGTTTTCAGCAAGTTGTAACATTGAAATGCAGAAATAAGCACTTTTCCATAAACAAGCTCTAAATCATGTTTGAAGCACTCTGGATGAAAAATGTTTTGTTATGTTTATTCGAGATGTTATGAAAACACTGTTGACTGTTTTCAGCAAGTTGCAACAGTGAAATGCAGAAATAAGCGCTTTTCCATAAACAAGCTCTAAATCATGTTTGATGCACTCTGGATGTCCAATTTTTGCTGCACTGTGTCTAGTTGAGATGAAATGAACGCCGTGGACAGTTTTCAGCAAGTTGCAACATTGAAATGCAGAAATAAGCACTTTTCCATAAACAAGCTCTAAATCATGTTTGAAGCACTCTGGATGTCCAATTTTTGCTGTGCTGTGTCTAGTTGAGATTAAATGAACACCGTGGACAGTTTTCAGCAAGTTGTAACATTGAAATGCAGAAATAAGCACTTTTCCATAAACAAGCTCTAAATCATGTTTGAAGCACTCTGGATGAAAAATGTTTTTGTTATGTTTATTCGAGATGTTATGAAAACACTGTTGACTGTTTTCAGCAAGTTGCAACAGTGAAATGCAGAAATAAGCGCTTTTCCATAAACAAGCTCTAAATCATGTTTGATGCACTCTGGATGTCCAATTTTTGCTGCACTGTGTCTAGGTTGAGATGAAATGAACGCCGTGGACAGTTTTCAGCAAGTTGCAACATTGAAATGCAGAAATAAGCACTTTTCCATAAACAAGCTCTAAATCATGTTTGAAGCACTCTGGATGTCCAATTTTTGCTGTGCTGTGTCTAGTTGAGATTAAATGAACACCGTGGACAGTTTTCAGCAAGTTGTAACATTGAAATGCAGAAATAAGCACTTTTCCATAAACAAGCTCTAAATCATGTTTGATGCACTCTGGATGTTCAATTTTTGCTGTGCTGTGTCTAGTTGAGATTAAATGAACACCGTGGACAGTTTTCAGCAAGTTGCAACATTGAAATGCAGAAATAAGCACTTTTCCATAAACAAGCTCTAAATCATGTTTGAAGCACTCTGGATGTCAAATTTTTGCTGTGCTGTTCTATTCGAGATGTTAATGAACACCGTGGACAGTTTTCAGCAAGTTGCAACATTGAAATGCAGAAATAAGCACTTTTCCATAAACAAGCTCTAAATCATGTTTGATGCACTCTGGATGTTCAATTTTTGCTGTGCTGTGTCTAGTTGAGATTAAATGAACACCGTGGACAGTTTTCAGCAAGTTGTAACATTGAAATACAGAAATAAGCACTTTTCCATAAACAAGCTCTAAATCATGTTTGAAGCACTCTGGATGAAAAATGTTTTTGTTATGTTTATTCGAGATGTTATGAAAACACTGTTGACTGTTTTCAGCAAGTTGCAACATTGAAATGCAGAAATAAGCACTTTTCCATAAACAAGCTCTAAATCATGTTTGAAGCACTCTGGATGTCCAATTTTTGCTGTGCTGTGTCTAGTTGAGATTAAATGAACACCGTGGACAGTTTTCAGCAAGTTGTAACATTGAAATGCAGAAATAAGCACTTTTCCATAAACAAGCTCTAAATCATGTTTGAAGCACTCTGGATGAAAAATGTTTTTGTTATGTTTATTCGAGATGTTATGAAAACACTGTTGACTGTTTTCAGCAAGTTGCAACAGTGAAATGCAGAAATAAGCGCTTTTCCATAAACAAGCTCTAAATCATGTTTGATGCACTCTGGATGTCCAATTTTTGCTGCACTGTGTCTAGGTTGAGATGAAATGAACGCCGTGGACAGTTTTCAGCAAGTTGCAACATTGAAATGCAGAAATAAGCACTTTTCCATAAACAAGCTCTAAATCATGTTTGAAGCACTCTGGATGTCCAATTTTTGCTGTGCTGTGTCTAGTTGAGATTAAATGAACACCGTGGACAGTTTTCAGCAAGTTGTAACATTGAAATGCAGAAATAAGCACTTTTCCATAAACAAGCTCTAAATCATGTTTGAAGCACTCTGGATGTAAAATTTTTTGTTGTATGTTTATTCGAGATGTTATGAAAACAACTGTTGACTGTTTTCAGCAAGTTGCAACATTGAAATGCAGAAATAAGCACTTTTCCATAAACAAGCTCTAAATCATGTTTGAAGCACTCTGGATGTCAAATTTTTGCTGTCTGTGTCTAGTTGAGATGTAATGAACACCTGTGACAGTTTTCAGCAAGTTGCAACATTGAAATGCAGAAATAAGCACTTTTCCATAAACAAGCTCTAAATCATGTTTGAAGCACTCTGGATGTCCAATTTTTGCTGTGCTGTGTCTAGTTGAGATTAAATGAACACCGTGGACAGTTTTCAGCAAGTTGTAACATTGAAATGCAGAAATAAGCACTTTTCCATAAACAAGCTCTAAATCATGTTTGAAGCACTCTGGATGTCCAATTTTTGCTGTGCTGTGTCTAGGTTGAGATTAAATGAACACCGTGGACAGTTTTCAGCAAGTTGTAACATTGAAATGCAGAAATAAGCACTTTTCCATAAACAAGCTCTAAATCATGTTTGAAGCACTCTGGATGAAAATGTTTTTGTTATGTTTATTCGAGATGTTATGAAAACACTGTTGACTGTTTTCAGCAAGTTGCAACAGTGAAATGCAGAAATAAGCGCTTTTCCATAAACAAGCTCTAAATCATGTTTGATGCACTCTGGATGTCCAATTTTTGCTGCACTGTGTCTAGGTTGAGATGAAATGAACGCCGTGGACAGTTTTCAGCAAGTTGCAACATTGAAATGCAGAAATAAGCACTTTTCCATAAACAAGCTCTAAATCATGTTTGAAGCACTCTGGATGTCCAATTTTTGCTGTGCTGTGTCTAGTTGAGATTAAATGAACACCGTGGACAGTTTTCAGCAAGTTGTAACATTGAAATGCAGAAATAAGCACTTTTCCATAAACAAGCTCTAAATCATGTTTGAAGCACTCTGGATGTCCAATTTTTGCTGTGCTGTGTCTAGTTGAGATTAAATGAACACCGTGGACAGTTTTCAGCAAGTTGCAACATTGAAATGCAGAAATAAGCACTTTTCCATAAACAAGCTCTAAATCATGTTTGAAGCACTCTGGATGAAAAATGTTTTTGTTATGTTTATTCGAGATGTTATGAAAACACTGTTGACTGTTTTCAGCAAGTTGCAACATTGAAATGCAGAAATAAGCACTTTTCCATAAACAAGCTCTAAATCATGTTTGATGCACTCTGGATGTTCAATTTTTGCTGTGCTGTGTCTAGTTGAGATTAAATGAACACCGTGGACAGTTTTCAGCAAGTTGCAACATTGAAATGCAGAAATAAGCACTTTTCCATAAACAAGCTCTAAATCATGTTTGAAGCACTCTGGATGAAAATGTTTTTTGTTATGTTTATTCGAGATGTTATGAAAACACTGTTGACTGTTTTCAGCAAGTTGCAACATTGAAATGCAGAAATAAGCACTTTTCCATAAACAAGCTCTAAATCATGTTTGAAGCACTCTGGATGTCCAATTTTTGCTGTGCTGTGTCTAGTTGAGATTAAATGAACACCGTGGACAGTTTTCAGCAAGTTGTAACATTGAAATGCAGAAATAAGCACTTTTCCATAAACAAGCTCTAAATCATGTTTGAAGCACTCTGGATGAAAAATGTTTTTGTTATGTTTATTCGAGATGTTATGAAAACACTGTTGACTGTTTTCAGCAAGTTGCAACAGTGAAATGCAGAAATAAGCGCTTTTCCATAAACAAGCTCTAAATCATGTTTGATGCACTCTGGATGTCCAATTTTTGCTGCACTGTGTCTAGGTTGAGATGAAATGAACGCCGTGGACAGTTTTCAGCAAGTTGCAACATTGAAATGCAGAAATAAGCACTTTTCCATAAACAAGCTCTAAATCATGTTTGAAGCACTCTGGATGTCCAATTTTTGCTGTGCTGTGTCTAGTTGAGATTAAATGAACACCGTGGACAGTTTTCAGCAAGTTGTAACATTGAAATGCAGAAATAAGCACTTTTCCATAAACAAGCTCTAAATCATGTTTGAAGCACTCTGGATGAAAAATGTTTTTGTTATGTTTATTCGAGATGTTATGAAAACACTGTTGACTGTTTTCAGCAAGTTGCAACAGTGAAATGCAGAAATAAGCGCTTTTCCATAAACAAGCTCTAAATCATGTTTGATGCACTCTGGATGTCCAATTTTTGCTGTGCTGTGTCTAGGTTGAGATGAAATGAACGCCGTGGACAGTTTTCAGCAAGTTGTAACATTGAAATGCAGAAATAAGCACTTTTCCATAAACAAGCTCTAAATCATGTTTGATGCACTCTGGATGTCCAATTTTTGCTGTGCTGTGTCTAGTTGAGATTAAATGAACACCGTGGACAGTTTTCAGCAAGTTGCAACATTGAAATACAGAAATAAGCACTTTTCCATAAACAAGCTCTAAATCATGTTTGAAGCACTCTGGATGAAAATGTTTTTGTTATGTTTATTCGAGATGTTATGAAAACAACTGTTGACTGTTTTCAGCAAGTTGCAACATTGAAATGCAGAAATAAGCACTTTTCCATAAACAAGCTCTAAATCATGTTTGAAGCACTCTGGATGTCCAATTTTTGCTGTGCTGTGTCTAGTTGAGATTAAATGAACACCGTGGACAGTTTTCAGCAAGTTGTAACATTGAAATGCAGAAATAAGCACTTTTCCATAAACAAGCTCTAAATCATGTTTGAAGCACTCTGGATGAAAAATGTTTTTGTTATGTTTATTCGAGATGTTATGAAAACACTGTTGACTGTTTTCAGCAAGTTGCAACAGTGAAATGCAGAAATAAGCGCTTTTCCATAAACAAGCTCTAAATCATGTTTGATGCACTCTGGATGTCCAATTTTTGCTGCACTGTGTCTAGGTTGAGATGAAATGAACGCCGTGGACAGTTTTCAGCAAGTTGCAACATTGAAATGCAGAAATAAGCACTTTTCCATAAACAAGCTCTAAATCATGTTTGAAGCACTCTGGATGTCCAATTTTTGCTGTGCTGTGTCTAGTTGAGATTAAATGAACACCGTGGACAGTTTTCAGCAAGTTGTAACATTGAAATGCAGAAATAAGCACTTTTCCATAAACAAGCTCTAAATCATGTTTGATGCACTCTGGATGTTCAATTTTTGCTGTGCTGTGTCTAGTTGAGATTAAATGAACACCGTGGACAGTTTTCAGCAAGTTGCAACATTGAAATGCAGAAATAAGCACTTTTCCATAAACAAGCTCTAAATCATGTTTGAAGCACTCTGGATGTCCAATTTTTGCTGTGCTGTGTCTAGTTGAGATTAATGAACACCGTGGACAGTTTTCAGCAAGTTGTAACATTGAAATGCAGAAATAAGCACTTTTCCATAAACAAGCTCTAAATCATGTTTGATGCACTCTGGATGTTCCAATTTTTGCTGTGCTGTGTCTAGTTGAGATTAAATGAACACCGTGGACAGTTTTCAGCAAGTTGCAACATTGAAATACAGAAATAAGCACTTTTCCATAAACAAGCTCTAAATCATGTTTGAAGCACTCTGGATGAAAAATGTTTTTGTTATGTTTATTCGAGATGTTATGAAAACACTGTTGACTGTTTTCAGCAAGTTGCAACATTGAAATGCAGAAATAAGCACTTTTCCATAAACAAGCTCTAAATCATGTTTGAAGCACTCTGGATGTCCAATTTTTGCTGTGCTGTGTCTAGGTTGAGATTAAATGAACACCGTGGACAGTTTTCAGCAAGTTGTAACATTGAAATGCAGAAATAAGCACTTTTCCATAAACAAGCTCTAAATCATGTTTGAAGCACTCTGGATGTTCAATTTTTGCTGTGCTGTGTCTAGTTGAGATTAAATGAACACCGTGGACAGTTTTCAGCAAGTTGCAACATTGAAATGCAGAAATAAGCACTTTTCCATAAACAAGCTCTAAATCATGTTTGAAGCACTCTGGATGAAAATGTTTTTGTTATGTTTATTCGAGATGTTAATGAAACACTGTTGGACTGTTTTTCAGCAAGTTGCAACATTGAAATGCAGAAATAAGCACTTTTCCATAAACAAGCTCTAAATCATGTTTGATGCACTCTGGATGTTCAATTTTTGCTGTGCTGTGTCTAGTTGAGATTAAATGAACACCGTGGACAGTTTTCAGCAAGTTGCAACATTGAAATGCAGAAATAAGCACTTTTCCATAAACAAGCTCTAAATCATGTTTGAAGCACTCTGGATGAAAATGTTTTTGTTATGTTTATTCGAGATGTTATGAAAACACTGTTGACTGTTTTCAGCAAGTTTGCAACATTGAAATGCAGAAATAAGCACTTTTCCATAAACAAGCTCTAAATCATGTTTGAATGCACTCTGGATGTCCAATTTTTGCTGTGCTGTGTCTAGTTGAGATTAAATGAACACCGTGGACAGTTTTCAGCAAGTTGTAACATTGAAATGCAGAAATAAGCACTTTTCCATAAACAAGCTCTAAATCATGTTTGAAGCACTCTGGATGAAAAATGTTTTTGTTATGTTTATTCGAGATGTTATGAAAACACTGTTGACTGTTTTCAGCAAGTTGCAACAGTGAAATGCAGAAATAAGCGCTTTTCCATAAACAAGCTCTAAATCATGTTTGATGCACTCTGGATGTCCAATTTTTGCTGCACTGTGTCTAGTTGAGATGAAATGAACACCGTGGACAGTTTTCAGCAAGTTGCAACATTGAAATGCAGAAATAAGCACTTTTCCATAAACAAGCTCTAAATCATGTTTGAAGCACTCTGGATGTCCAATTTTTGCTGTGCTGTGTCTAGTTGAGATTAAATGAACACCGTGGACAGTTTTCAGCAAGTTGTAACATTGAAATGCAGAAATAAGCACTTTTCCATAAACAAGCTCTAAATCATGTTTGAAGCACTCTGGATGAAAAATGTTTTTGTTATGTTTATTCGAGATGTTATGAAAACAACTGTTGACTGTTTTCAGCAAGTTGCAACAGTGAAATGCAGAAATAAGCACTTTTCCATAAACAAGCTCTAAATCATGTTTGAAGGCACTCTGGATGTCCATTTTTGCTGTGCTGTGTCTAGTTGAGATTAAATGAACACGTGGACAGTTTTCAGCAAGTTGTAACATTGAAATGCAGAAATAAGCACTTTTCCATAAACAAGCTCTAAATCATGTTTGATGCACTCTGGATGTTCAATTTTTGCTGTGCTGTGTCTAGTTGAGATTTAATGAAACACCGTGGACAGTTTTCAGCAAGTTGCAACAGTGAAATGCAGAAATAAGCACTTTTCCATAAACAAGCTCTAAATCATGTTTGAAGCACTCTGGATGTCCAATTTTTGCTGTGCTGTGTCTAGTTGAGATTAAATGAACACCGTGGACAGTTTTCAGCAAGTTGTACATTGAAATGCAGAAATTAAGCACTTTTCCATAAACAAGCTCTAAATCATGTTTGAGCACTCTGGATGTCCAATTTTTGCTGTGCTGTGTCTAGTTGAGATTAAATGAACACCGTGGACAGTTTTCAGCAAGTTGTAACATTGAAATGCAGAAATAAGCACTTTTCCATAAACAAGCTCTAAATCATGTTTGAAGCACTCTGGATGAAAAATGTTTTTGTTATGTTTATTCGAGATGTTATGAAAACACTGTTGACTGTTTTCAGCAAGTTGCAACAGTGAAATGCAGAAATAAGCGCTTTTCCATAAACAAGCTCTAAATCATGTTTGATGCACTCTGGATGTCCAATTTTTGCTGCACTGTGTCTAGGTTGAGATGAAATGAACGCCGTGGACAGTTTCAGCAAGTTGCAACATTGAAATGCAGAAATAAGCACTTTTCCATAAACAAGCTCTAAATCATGTTTGATGCACTCTGGATGTTCAATTTTTGCTGTGCTGTGTCTAGTTGAGATTAAATGAACACCGTGGACAGTTTTCAGCAAGTTGCAACATTGAAATACAGAAATAAGCACTTTTCCATAAACAAGCTCTAAATCATGTTTGAAGCACTCTGGATGAAAATGTTTTTGTTATGTTTATTCGAGATGTTATGAAAACAACTGTTGACTGTTTTCAGCAAGTTGCAACATTGAAATGCAGAAATAAGCACTTTTCCATAAACAAGCTCTAAATCATGTTTGAAGCACTCTGGATGTCCAATTTTTGCTGTGCTGTGTCTAGTTGAGATTAAATGAACACCGTGGACAGTTTTCAGCAAGTTTGTAACATTGAAATGCAGAAATAAGCACTTTTCCATAAACAAGCTCTAAATCATGTTTGAAGCACTCTGGATGAAAAATGTTTTTGTTATGTTTATTCGAGATGTTATGAAAACAACTGTTGACTGTTTTCAGCAAGTTGCAACATTGAAATGCAGAAATAAGCACTTTTCCATAAACAAGCTCTAAATCATGTTTGAAGCACTCTGGATGTCCAATTTTTGCTGCTGCTGTGTCTAGTTGAGATTAAATGAACACCGTGGACAGTTTTCAGCAAGTTGTAACATTGAATGCAGAAATAAGCACTTTTCCATAAACAAGCTCTAAATCATGTTTGAAGCACTCTGGATGAAAATGTTTTTGTTATGTTTATTCGAGATGTTATGAAAACACTGTTGACTGTTTTCAGCAAGTTGCCAACAGTGAAATGCAGAAATAAGCGCTTTTCCATAAACAAGCTCTAAATCATGTTTGATGCACTCTGGATGTCCAATTTTTGCTGCACTGTGTCTAGGTTGAGATGAAATGAACGCCGTGGACAGTTTTCAGCAAGTTGCAACATTGAAATGCAGAAATAAGCACTTTTCCATAAACAAGCTCTAAATCATGTTTGAAGCACTCTGGATGTCCAATTTTTGATGTGCTGTGTCTAGTTGAGATTAATGAACACCGTGGACAGTTTTCAGCAAGTTGTAACATTGAAATGCAGAAATAAGCACTTTTCCATAACAAGCTCTAAATCATGTTTGATGCACTCTGGATGTCAAATTTTTGCTGTACTGTTTATTCGAGATGTTAATGAAACACTGTTGACTGTTTTCAGCAAGTTGCAACATTGAAATGCAGAAATAAGCACTTTTCCATAAACAAGCTCTAAATCATGTTTGAAGCACTCTGGATGTCCAATTTTTGCTGTGCTGTGTCTAGTTGAGATTAAATGAACACCGTGGACAGTTTTCAGCAAGTTGTAACATTGAAATGCAGAAATAAGCACTTTTCCATAAACAAGCTCTAAATCATGTTTGATGCACTCTGGATGTTCAATTTTTTGCTGTGCTGTGTCTAGTTGAGATTAAATGAACACCGTGGACAGTTTTCAGCAAGTTGCAACATTGAAATGCAGAAATAAGCACTTTTCCATAAACAAGCTCTAAATCATGTTTGAAGCACTCTGGATGTCAATTTTTGCTGTGCTGTGTCTAGTTGAGATTAATGAACACCGTGGACAGTTTTCAGCAAGTTGCAACATTGAAATGCAGAAATAAGCACTTTTCCATAAACAAGCTCTAAATCATGTTTGAAGCACTCTGGATGTCCAATTTTTGCTGTGCTGTGTCTAGTTGAGATTAAATGAACACCGTGGACAGTTTTCAGCAAGTTGCAACATTGAAATGCAGAAATAAGCACTTTTCCATAAACAAGCTCTAAATCATGTTTGAAGCACTCTGGATGAAAAATGTTTTTGTTATGTTTATTCGAGATGTTATGAAAACACTGTTGACTGTTTTCAGCAAGTTGCAACATTGAAATGCAGAAATAAGCACTTTTCCATAAACAAGCTCTAAATCATGTTTGAAGCACTCTGGATGTCCAATTTTTGCTGTGCTGTGTCTAGTTGAGATTAAATGAACACCGTGGACAGTTTTCAGCAAGTTGAACATTGAAATGCAGAAATAAGCACTTTTCCATAAACAAGCTCTAAATCATGTTTGATGCACTCTGGATGTCCAATTTTTGCTGTGCTGTGTCTAGTTGAGATTAAATGAACACCGTGGACAGTTTTCAGCAAGTTGCAACATTGAAATACAGAAATAAGCACTTTTCCATAAACAAGCTCTAAATCATGTTTGAAGCACTCTGGATGAAAAATGTTTTTGTTATGTTTATTCGAGATGTTATGAAAACAACTGTTGACTGTTTTCAGCAAGTTGCAACATTGAAATGCAGAAATAAGCATTTTCCATAAACAAGCTCTAAATCATGTTTGAAGCACTCTGGATGTCCAATTTTTGCTGTGCCTGTGTCTAGTTGAGATTAAATGAACACCGTGGACAGTTTTCAGCAAGTTGTAACATTGAAATGCAGAAATAAGCACTTTTCCATAAACAAGCTCTAAATCATGTTTGAAGCACTCTGGATGAAAATGTTTTTTGTTATGTTTATTCGAGATGTTAATGAAAACAACTGTTGACTGTTTTCAGCAAGTTGCAACATTGAAATGCAGAAATAAGCACTTTTCCATAAACAAGCTCTAAATCATGTTTGAAGCACTCTGGATGTTCAATTTTTGCTGTGCTGTGTCTAGTTGAGATTAAATGAACACCGTGGACAGTTTTCAGCAAGTTGCAACATTGAAATACAGAAATAAGCACTTTTCCATAAACAAGCTCTAAATCATGTTTGAAGCACTCTAGATGAAAAATGTTTTTGTTATGTTTATTCGAGATGTTATGAAAACACTGTTGACTGTTTTCAGCAAGTTGCAACAGTGAAATGCAGATATAAGCGCTTTTCCATAAACAAGCTCTAAATCATGTTTGATGCACTCTGGATGTCCAATTTTTGCTGCACTGTGTCTAGGTTGAGATGAAATGAACGCCGTGGACAGTTTTCAGCAAGTTGCAACATTGAAATGCAGAAATAAGCACTTTTCCATAAACAAGCTCTAAATCATGTTTGAAGCACTCTGGATGTCCAATTTTTGCTGTGCTGTGTATAGTTGAGATTAAATGAACACCGTTGATAGTTTTCAGCAAGTTGCAACATTGAAATACAGAAATAAGCACTTTCCATAAACAAGCTCTAAATCATGTTTGAAGCACTCTGGATGAAAAATGTTTTTGTTATGTTTATTCGAGATGTTATGAAAACAACTGTTGACTGTTTTCAGCAAGTTGCAACATTGAAATGCAGAAATAAGCACTTTTCCATAAACAAGCTCTAAATCATGTTTGAAGCACTCTGGATGTCCAATTTTTGCTGTGCTGTGTCTAGTTGAGATTAAATGAACACCGTGGACAGTTTTCAGCAAGTTGTAACATTGAAATGCAGAAATAAGCACTTTTCCATAAACAAGCTCTAAATCATGTTTGAAGCACTCTGGATGAAAAATGTTTTTGTTATGTTTATTTCGAGATGTTATGAAACACTGTTGACTGTTTTCAGCAAGTTGCAACAGTGAAATGCAGAAATAAGCGCTTTTCCATAAACAAGCTCTAAATCATGTTTGATGCACTCTGGATGTCCAATTTTTGCTGCACTGTGTCTAGGTTGAGATGAAATGAACGCCGTGGACAGTTTTCAGCAAGTTGCAACATTGAAATGCAGAAATAAGCACTTTTCCATAAACAAGCTCTAAATCATGTTTGAAGCACTCTGGATGTCCAATTTTTGCTGTGCTGTGTCTAGTTGAGATTAAATGAACACCGTGGACAGTTTTCAGCAAGTTGTAACATTGAAATGCAGAAATAAGCACTTTTCCATAAACAAGCTCTAAATCATGTTTGATGCACTCTGGATGTTCAATTTTTGCTGTGCTGTGTCTAGTTGAGATTAAATGAACACCGTGGACAGTTTTCAGCAAGTTGCAACATTGAAATACAGAAATAAGCACTTTTCCATAAACAAGCTCTAAATCATGTTTGAAGCACTCTGGATGAAATTTTTTTTGTTATGTTTATTCGAGATGTTATGAAAACAACTGTTGACTGTTTTCAGCAAGTTGCAACATTGAAATGCAGAAATAAGCACTTTTCCATAAACAAGCTCTAAATCATGTTTGATGCACTCTGGATGTTCAATTTTTGCTGTGCTGTGTCTAGTTGAGATTAAATGAACACCGTGGACAGTTTTCAGCAAGTTGCAACATTGAAATACAGAAATAAGCACTTTTCCATAAACAAGCTCTAAATCATGTTTGAAGCACTCTGGATGAAAAATGTTTTTGTTATGTTTATTCGAGATGTTATGAAAACACTGTTGACTGTTTTCAGCAAGTTGCAACAGTGAAATGCAGAAATAAGCGCTTTTCCATAAACAAGCTCTAAATCATGTTTGATGCACTCTGGATGTCCAATTTTTGCTGCACTGTGTCTAGGTTGAGATGAAATGAACGCCGTGGACAGTTTTCAGCAAGTTGCAACATTGAAATGCAGAAATAAGCACTTTTCCATAAACAAGCTCTAAATCATGTTTGAAGCACTCTGGATGTCCAATTTTTGCTGTGCTGTGTCTAGTTGAGATTAAATGAACACCGTGGACAGTTTTCAGCAAGTTGTAACATTGAAATACAGAAATAAGCACTTTTCCATAAACAAGCTCTAAATCATGTTTGAAGCACTCTGGATGAAAAATGTTTTTGTTATGTTTATTCGAGATGTTATGAAAACACTGTTGACTGTTTTCAGCAAGTTGCAACAGTGAAATGCAGAAATAAGCAGCTTTTCCATAAACAAGCTCTAAATCATGTTTGAAGCACTCTGGATGTCCAATTTTTGCTGTGCTGTGTCTAGTTGAGATTAAATGAACACCGTGGACAGTTTTCAGCAAGTTGTAACATTGAAATGCAGAAATAAGCACTTTTCCATAAACAAGCTCTAAATCATGTTTGAAGCACTCTGGATGTCCAATTTTTGCTGTGCTGTGTCTAGTTGAGATTAAATGAACACCGTGGACAGTTTTCAGCAAGTTGTAACATTGAAATGCAGAAATAAGCACTTTTCCATAAACAAGCTCTAAATCATGTTTGAAGCACTCTGGATGAAAAATGTTTTTGTTATGTTTATTTGAGATGTTATGAAACATTGTTGACTGTTTTCAGAAAGTTGCAAACAGTGAAATGCAGAAATAAGCGCTTTTCCATAAACAAGCTCTAAATCATGTTTGATGCACTCTGGATGTCCAATTTTTGCTGCACTGTGTCTAGGTTGAGATGAAATGAACGCCGTGGACAGTTTTCAGCAAGTTGCAACATTGAAATGCAGAATTAAGCACTTTTCCATAAACAAGCTCTAAATCATGTTTGAAGCACTCTGGATGTCCAATTTTTGCTGTGCTGTGTCTAAGTTGAGATTAAATGAACACCGTGGACAGTTTTCAGCAAGTTGTAACATTGAAATGCAGAAATAAGCACTTTTCCATAACAAGCTCTAAATCATGTTTGATGCAACTCTGGATGTTCACTTTTTGGTGTGCTGTGTCTAGTGAGATTAAATGAAACACCGTGAAGACAGGTTTTCAGCAAGTGTACATTGAATGACAGAAATAAGCACTTTTCCATAAACAAGCTCTAAATCATGTTTGAAGCACTCTGGATGAAAAATGTTTTTGTTATGTTTATTCGAGATGTTATGAAAACAACTGTTGACTGTTTTCAGCAAGTTGCAACATTGAAATGCAGAAATAAGCACTTTTCCATAAACAAGCTCTAAATCATGTTTGAAGCACTCTGGATGTCCAATTTTTGCTGTGCTGTGTCTAGTTGAGATTAAATGAACACCGTGGACAGTTTTCAGCAAGTTGTAACATTGAAATGCAGAAATAAGCACTTTTCCATAAACAAGCTCTAAATCATGTTTGAAGCACTCTGGATGTCCAATTTTTGCTGTGCTGTGTCTAGTTGAGATTAAATGAACACCGTGGACAGTTTTCAGCAAGTTGTAACATTGAAATGCAGAAATAAGCACTTTTCCATAAACAAGCTCTAAATCATGTTTGATGCACTCTGGATGTCAATTTTTGCTGTGCTGTGTCTAGTTGAGATTAAATGAACACCGTGGACAGTTTTCAGCAAGTTGCAACATTGAAATGCAGAAATAAGCACTTTTCCATAAACAAGCTCTAAATCATGTTTGAAGCACTCTGGATGTCCAAATGTTTTGCTTATGTGTCTAGTTCGAGATGTTAATGAAACACCTGTGGACTGTTTTCAGCAAGTTGCAACATTGAAATGCAGAAATAAGCACTTTTCCATAAACAAGCTCTAAATCATGTTTGATGCACTCTGGATGTCAATTTTTGCTGTGCTGTGTCTAGTTGAGATTAAATGAACACCGTGGACAGTTTTCAGCAAGTTGCAACATTGAAATACAGAAATAAGCACTTTTCCATAAACAAGCTCTAAATCATGTTTGAAGCACTCTGGATGAAAAATGTTTTTGTTATGTTTATTCGAGATGTTATGAAAACACTGTTGACTGTTTTCAGCAAGTTGCAACATTGAAATGCAGAAATAAGCACTTTTCCATAAACAAGCTCTAAATCATGTTTGAAGCACTCTGGATGTCCAATTTTTGCTGTGCTGTGTCTAGTTGAGATTAAATGAACACCGTGGACAGTTTTCAGCAAGTTGTAACATTGAAATGCAGAAATAAGCACTTTTCCATAAACAAGCTCTAAATCATGTTTGAAGCACTCTGGATGAAAAATGTTTTTGTTATGTTTATTCGAGATGTTATGAAAACACTGTTGACTGTTTTCAGCAAGTTGCAACAGTGAAATGCAGAAATAAGCACTTTTCCATAAACAAGCTCTAAATCATGTTTGATGCACTCTGGATGTCCAATTTTTGCTGCCTGTGTCTAGTTGAGATGAAATGAACACCGTGGACAGTTTTCAGCAAGTTGCAACATTGAAATGCAGAAATAAGCACTTTTCCATAAACAAGCTCTAAATCATGTTTGAAGCACTCTGGATGTCCAATTTTTGCTGTGCTGTGTCTAGTTGAGATTAAATGAACACCGTGGACAGTTTTCAGCAAGTTGTAACATTGAAATGCAGAAATAAGCACTTTTCCATAAACAGCTCTAAATCATGTTTGAAGCACTCTGGATTGAAAATGTTTTTGTTATGTTTATTCGAGATGTTATGAAACACTGTTGACTGTTTTCAGCAAGTTGCAACAGTGAAATGCAGAAATAAGCACTTTCCATAAACAAGCCTCTAAATCATGTTTGAAGCACTCTGATGTCCAATTTTTGCTGTACTGTGTCTAGGTTGAGATGTAAATGAACAGCCGTGGACAGTTTTCAGCAAGTTGCAACATTGAAATGCAGACATAAGCGCTTTTCATAAACAAGCTCTAAATCATGTTTGATGCATTCACCTCCCCTCTACTTACTCTGGATGTAAAATGTGTTGACTGTTCACTGTGTCTAGGTCGAGATGTTAATGAAGACCGTTGACAGTTTTCACGGCAAGTGCCAACAGTGAAATGCAGAAATAAGCCTTCTTCCATAAACAAGCTCTAAATCATGTTTGAATGCCAGCTTGGAATGTTCAATTTTTGCTGTGCTGTGTCATAGTTGAGAATTTAAAATGAACACGTGGACAGTTTCAGCAAGTTGCAACATTGAAATGCAGAAATAAGCAACTTTTCCATAAACACAGCTCGTAAAGTCATGTTTGATGCACATCTGATGAATAATTATTCCACTTTTTGACTGTGCATGTGTCTAGTTGAGATTAATGAACACCTGTGACAGTTTTCAGCAAGTTGCTAACATTGAAATACCAGACATACGCACTTTCCATAAACAAGCTCTAAATCATGTTTGATGCACTCTGGATGTCCAATTTTTGCTGTGCTGTGTCTAGGTTGAGATTAAATGAACACCGTGGACAGTTTTCAGCAAGTTGCAACATTGAAATGCAGAAATAAGCACTTTTCCATAAACAAGCTCTAAATCATGTTTGAAGCACTCTGGATGTAAAATGTTTTTGTGCTGTGTTAGTTCGAGATGTTATGAAACACTGTGGACTGTTTTCAGCAAGTTGCAACATTGAAATGCAGAAATAAGCACTTTTCCATAAACAAGCTCTAAATCATGTTTGATGCACTCTGGATGTCCAATTTTTGCTGTGCTGTGTCTAGTTGAGATTAAATGAACACCGTGGACAGTTTTCAGCAAGTTGCAACATTGAAATGCAGAAATAAGCACTTTTCCATAAACAAGCTCTAAATCATGTTTGAAGCACTCTGGATGTCAAATGTTTTGCTGTGCTGTGTCTAGTTGAGATTTAATGAAACACCGTGGACAGTTTTCAGCAAGTTGCAACAGTGAAATGCAGAAATAAGCACTTTTCCATAAACAAGCTCTAAATCATGTTTGATGCACTCTGGATGTCCAATTTTTGCTGCACTGTGTCTAGGTTGAGATGAAATGAACACCGTGGACAGTTTTCAGCAAGTTGCAACATTGAAATGCAGAAATAAGCACTTTTCCATAAACAAGCTCTAAATCATGTTTGAAGCACTCTGGATGTCCAATTTTTGCTGTGCTGTGTCTAGTTGAGATTAAATGAACACCGTGGACAGTTTTCAGCAAGTTGTAACATTGAAATGCAGAAATAAGCACTTTTCCATAAACAAGCTCTAAATCATGTTTGAAGCACTCTGGATGAAAAATGTTTTTGTTATGTTTATTCGAGATGTTATGAAAACACTGTTGACTGTTTTCAGCAAGTTGCAACATTGAAATGCAGAAATAAGCACTTTTCCATAAACAAGCTCTAAATCATGTTTGAATGCACTCTGGATGTCCAATTTTTGCTGCACTGTGTCTAGTTGAGATGAAATGAACACCGTGGACAGTTTTCAGCAAGTTGTAACATTGAAATGCAGAAATAAGCACTTTTCCATAAACAAGCTCTAAATCATGTTTGAAGCACTCTGGATGTCCAATTTTTGCTGTGCTGTGTCTAGTTGAGATTAAATGAACACCGTGGACAGTTTTCAGCAAGTTGTAACATTGAAATGCAGAAATAAGCACTTTTCCATAAACAAGCTCTAAATCATGTTTGAAGCACTCTGGATGAAAAATGTTTTTGTTATGTTTATTCGAGATGTTATGAAAACACTGTTGACTGTTTTCAGCAAGTTGCAACAGTGAAATGCAGAAATAAGCACTTTTCCATAAACAAGCTCTAAATCATGTTTGATGCACTCTGGATGTCCAATTTTTGCTGCACTGTGTCTAGGTTGAGATGAAATGAACGCCGTGGACAGTTTTCAGCAAGTTGCAACATTGAAATGCAGAAATAAGCACTTTTCCATAAACAAGCTCTAAATCATGTTTGAAGCACTCTGGATGTCCAATTTTTGCTGTGCTGTGTCTAGTTGAGATTAAATGAACACCGTGGACAGTTTTCAGCAAGTTGTAACATTGAAATGCAGAAATAAGCACTTTTCCATAAACAAGCTCTAAATCATGTTTGATGCACTCTGGATGTCCAATTTTTGCTGTGCTGTGTCTAGTTGAGATTAAATGAACACCGTGGACTAGTTTTCAGCAAGTTGCAACATTGAAATGCAGAAATAAGCACTTTTCCATAAACAAGCTCTAAATCATGTTTGAAGCACTCTGGATGTAAAATTTTTTGTTATGTTTAGTTCGAGATGTAATGAAACACTGTTGACTGTTTTCAGCAAGTTGCAACATTGAAATGCAGAAATAAGCACTTTTCCATAAACAAGCTCTAAATCATGTTTGATGCACTCTGGATGTCCAATTTTTGCTGTGCTGTGTCTAGTTGAGATTAAATGAACACCGTGGACAGTTTTCAGCAAGTTGCAACATTGAAATGCAGAAATAAGCACTTTTCCATAAACAAGCTCTAAATCATGTTTGAAGCACTCTGGATGTCCAATTTTTGCTGTGCTGTGTCTAGTTGAGATTAAATGAACACCGTGGACAGTTTTCAGCAAGTTGTAACATTGAAATGCAGAAATAAGCACTTTTCCATAAACAAGCTCTAAATCATGTTTGATGCACTCTGGATGTTCAATTTTTGCTGTGCTGTGTCTAGTTGAGATTAAATGAACACCGTGGACAGTTTTCAGCAAGTTGCAACATTGAAATGCAGAAATAAGCACTTTTCCATAAACAAGCTCTAAATCATGTTTGAAGCACTCTGGATGAAAAATGTTTTTGTTATGTTTATTCGAGATGTTATGAAAACACTGTTGACTGTTTTCAGCAAGTTGCAACATTGAAATGCAGAAATAAGCACTTTTCCATAAACAAGCTCTAAATCATGTTTGATGCACTCTGGATGTCCAATTTTTGCTGTGCTGTGTCTAGTTGAGATTAAATGAACACCGTGGACAGTTTTCAGCAAGTTGCAACATTGAAATGCAGAAATAAGCACTTTTCCATAAACAAGCTCTAAATCATGTTTGAAGCACTCTGGATGAAAATGTTTTTGTTATGTTTATTCGAGATGTTATGAAAACACTGTTGACTGTTTTCAGCAAGTTGCAACATTGAAATGCAGAAATAAGCACTTTTCCATAAACAAGCTCTAAATCATGTTTGAATGCACTCTGGATGTCCAATTTTTGCTGTGCTGTGTCTAGTTGAGATTAAATGAACACCGTGGACAGTTTTCAGCAAGTTGCAACATTGAAATGCAGAAATAAGCACTTTTCCATAAACAAGCTCTAAATCATGTTTGAAGCACTCTGGATGAAAAATGTTTTTGTTATGTTTATTCGAGATGTTATGAAAACACTGTTGACTGTTTTCAGCAAGTTGCAACATTGAAATGCAGAAATAAGCACTTTTCCATAAACAAGCTCTAAATCATGTTTGATGCACTCTGGATGTCCAATTTTTGCTGTGCTGTGTCTAGTTGAGATTAAATGAACACCGTGGACAGTTTTCAGCAAGTTGCAACATTGAAATGCAGAAATAAGCACTTTTCCATAAACAAGCTCTAAATCATGTTTGAAGCACTCTGGATGTCCAATTTTTGCTGTGCTGTGTCTAGTTGAGATTAAATGAACACCGTGGACAGTTTTCAGCAAGTTGTAACATTGAAATGCAGAAATAAGCACTTTTCCATAAACAAGCTCTAAATCATGTTTGAAGCACTCTGGATGAAAAATGTTTTGTTATGTTTATTCGAGATGTTATGAAACACTGTTGACTGTTTTCAGCAAGTTGCAACATTGAAATGCAGAAATAAGCACTTTTCCATAAACAAGCTCTAAATCATGTTTGATGCACTCTGGATGTCCAATTTTTGCTGTGCTGTGTCTAGGTTGAGATTAAATGAACACCGTGGACAGTTTTCAGCAAGTTGTAACATTGAAATGCAGAAATAAGCACTTTTCCATAAACAAGCTCTAAATCATGTTTGATGCACTCTGGATGTCCAATTTTTGCTGTGCTGTGTCTAGTTGAGATTAAATGAACACCGTGGACAGTTTTCAGCAAGTTGCAACATTGAAATGCAGAAATAAGCACTTTTCCATAAACAAGCTCTAAATCATGTTTGAAGCACTCTGGATGAAAAATGTTTTTGTTATGTTTATTCGAGATGTTATGAAAACACTGTTGACTGTTTTCAGCAAGTTGCAACATTGAAATGCAGAAATAAGCACTTTTCCATAAACAAGCTCTAAATCATGTTTGAATGCACTCTGGATGTCCAATTTTTGCTGTGCTGTGTCTAGTTGAGATTAAATGAACACCGTGGACAGTTTTCAGCAAGTTGCAACATTGAAATGCAGAAATAAGCACTTTTCCATAAACAAGCTCTAAATCATGTTTGAAGCACTCTGGATGAAAAATGTTTTTGTTATGTTTATTCGAGATGTTATGAAAACACTGTTGACTGTTTTCAGCAAGTTGCAACAGTGAAATGCAGAATAAGCACTTTTCCATAAACAAGCTCTAAATCATGTTTGATGCACTCTGGATGTCCAATTTTTGCTGTGCTGTGTCTAGGTTGAGATTAAATGAACACCGTGGACAGTTTTCAGCAAGTTGCAACATTGAAATGCAGAAATAAGCACTTTTCCATAAACAAGCTCTAAATCATGTTTGAAGCACTCTGGATGTCCAATTTTTGCTGTGCTGTGTCTAGTTGAGATTAAATGAACACCGTGGACAGTTTTCAGCAAGTTGCAACATTGAAATGCAGAAATAAGCACTTTTCCATAAACAAGCTCTAAATCATGTTTGAAGCACTCTGGATGTCAATTTTTGCTTGATGTTTATTCGAGATGTTATGAAACACCTGTTGACAGTTTTCAGCAAGTTGCAACATTGAAATGCAGAAATAAGCACTTTTCCATAAACAAGCTCTAAATCATGTTTGAAGCACTCTGGATGTCCAATTTTTGCTGTGCTGTGTCTAGTTGAGATTAAATGAACACCGTGGACAGTTTTCAGCAAGTTGTAACATTGAATGCAGAAATAAGCACTTTTCCATAAACAAGCTCTAAATCATGTTTGAAGCACTCTGGATGAAAAATGTTTTTGTTATGTTTATTCGAGATGTTATGAAACACTGTTGACTGTTTTCAGCAAGTTGCAACAGTGAAATGCAGAAATAAGCACTTTTCCATAAACAAGCTCTAAATCATGTTTGATGCACTCTGGATGTCCAATTTTTGCTGTGCTGTGTCTAGGTTGAGATTAATGAACGCCGTGGACAGTTTTCAGCAAGTTGCAACATTGAAATGCAGAAATAAGCACTTTTCCATAAACAAGCTCTAAATCATGTTTGAAGCACTCTGGATGAAAATGTTTTTGTTATGTTTATTCGAGATGTTATGAAAACACTGTTGACTGTTTTCAGCAAGTTGCAACATTGAAATGCAGAAATAAGCACTTTTCCATAAACAAGCTCTAAATCATGTTTGATGCACTCTGGATGTCCAATTTTTGCTGTGCTGTGTCTAGTTGAGATGTAAATGAACACCGTGGACAGTTTTCAGCAAGTTGCAACATTGAAATGCAGAAATAAGCACTTTTCCATAAACAAGCTCTAATCATGTTTGAATGCACTCTGGATGTCCAATGTTTTGCTGTGCTGTCTAGTTGAGATGTAAATGAAACACCTGTGGACAGTTTTCAGCAAGTTGCAACATTGAAATGCAGAAATAAGCACTTTTCCATAAACAAGCTCTAAATCATGTTTGAAGCACTCTGGATGTCCAATTTTTGCTGTGCTGTGTCTAGGTTGAGATTAATGAACACCGTGGACAGTTTTCAGCAAGTTGTAACATTGAAATGCAGAAATAAGCACTTTTCCATAAACAAGCTCTAAATCATGTTTGATAGCACTCTGGATGTCAAATGTTTGCTGTGCTGTTCTATTCGAGATTAAATGAACACCGTGGACAGTTTTCAGCAAGTTGCAACATTGAAATGCAGAAATAAGCACTTTTCCATAAACAAGCTCTAAATCATGTTTGATGCACTCTGGATGTTCAATTTTTGCTGTGCTGTGTCTAGTTGAGATTAAATGAACACCGTGGACAGTTTTCAGCAAGTTGCTAACATTGAAATGCAGAAATAAGCACTTTTCCATAAACAAGCTCTAAATCATGTTTGAAGCACTCTGGATGAAAAATGTTTTTGTTATGTTTATTCGAGATGTTATGAAAACACTGTTGACTGTTTTCAGCAAGTTGCAACATTGAAATGCAGAAATAAGCACTTTTCCATAAACAAGCTCTAAATCATGTTTGATGCACTCTGGATGTCCAATTTTGCTGTGCTGTGTCTAGTTGAGATTAAATGAACACCGTGGACAGTTTTCAGCAAGTTGCAACATTGAAATGCAGAAATAAGCACTTTTCCATAAACAAGCTCTAAATCATGTTTGATGCACTCTGGATGTCAATTTTTGCTGCTGCTGTGTCTAGTTGAGATTAAATGAACACCGTGGACAGTTTTCAGCAAGTTGTAACATTGAAATGCAGAAATAAGCACTTTTCCATAAACAAGCTCTAAATCATGTTTGAAGCACTCTGGATGTCAATTTTTTGCTGTGCTGTGTCTAGTTGAGATTAAATGAACACCGTGGACAGTTTCAGCAAGTTGCAACATTGAAATGCAGAATAAGCACTTTTCCATAAACAAGCTCTAATCATGTTTGAAGCACTCTGGATGAAAAATGTTTTTGTTATGTTTATTCGAGATGTTATGAAAACACTGTGACTGTTTTCAGCAAGTTGCAACAGTGAAATGCAGAAATAAGCGCTTTTCCATAAACAAGCTCTAAATCATGTTTTGATGCACTCTGGATGTCCAATTTTGCTGGCACTGTGTCTAGGTTGAGATGAAATGAACCACCGTGGACAGTTTTCAGCAAGTTGCAACATTGAAATGCAGAAATAAGCACTTTTCCATAAACAAGCTCTAAATCATGTTTGAAGCACTCTGGATGTCCAATTTTTGCTGTGCTGTGTCTAGTTGAGATTAAATGAACACCGTGGACAGTTTTCAGCAAGTTGCAACATTGAAATGCAGAAATAAGCACTTTTCCATAAACAAGCTCTAAATCATGTTTGATGCACTCTGGATGTAAAATGTTTTTGTGACTGTTCTAGTTCGAGATGTTAATGAAACACCTGTGGACAGTTTTCAGCAAGTTGCAACATTGAAATGCAGAAATAAGCACTTTTCCATAAACAAGCTCTAAATCATGTTTGATGCACTCTGGATGTCCAATTTTTGCTGTGCTGTGTCTAGGTTGAGATGAAATGAACGCCGTGGACAGTTTTCAGCAAGTTGCAACATTGAAATGCAGAAATAAGCACTTTTCCATAAACAAGCTCTAAATCATGTTTGATGCACTCTGGATGTCCAATTTTTGCTGTGCTGTGTCTAGTTGAGATTAAATGAACACCGTGGACAGTTTTCAGCAAGTTGCAACATTGAAATGCAGAAATAAGCACTTTTCCATAAACAAGCTCTAAATCATGTTTGAAGCACTCTGGATGAAAATGTTTTTTGTTATGTTTATTCGAGATGTTATGAAACAACTGTGGACTGTTTTCAGCAAGTTGCAACATTGAAATGCAGAAATAAGCACTTTTCCATAAACAAGCTCTAAATCATGTTTGATGCACTCTGGATGTCCAATTTTTGCTGTGCTGTGTCTAGTTGAGATTAAATGAACACCGTGGACAGTTTTCAGCAAGTTGTAACATTGGAAATGCAGAAATAAGCATTTTCCATAAACAAGCTCTAAATCATGTTTGAAGCACTCTGGATGAAAAATGTTTTTGTTATGTTGTATTCGAGATGTTATGAAAACACTGTTGACTGTTTTCAGCAAGTTGCAACAGTGAAATGCAGAAATAAGGCACTTTTCCATAAACAAGCTCTAAATCATGTTTGATGCACTCTGGATGTCCAATTTTTGCCTGTTGTGCTGTGTCTAGTTGAGATTAAATGAACACCGTGGACAGTTTTCAAGCAAGTTTTAACATTGAAATGCAGAAATAAGCACTTTTCCATAAACAAGCTCTAAATCATGTTTGATTGCACTCTGATGCTTCCAATTTTTGCTGTGCTGTGTCTAGTGGAGATACATTGAACACCTTGGACAGTTTTCAGGCACGTAGTTGTAACATTGAAATGCAGAAAATAAGCACTCTTTCCATAAACAAGCTCTAAATCATGTTGTTGAAGCACTCTGGATGTCCAATTTTCTTGACTGTTGCTTGTGTCTAGTTGAGATTAAATGAACACCCGTGGACAGTTTTGCAGCAAGTTGTAACATTGAAATGC
>NW_022263951.1:0-38710 GCF_002021735.2 Oncorhynchus kisutch
TGAAAACACTATGGACTGTTTCAGCAAGTTGCAACAATGAAATGCAGAAATAAGCACTTTTCCATAAACAAGCTCTAAATCATGTTTGATGCACTCTGGATGTCCAATTTTTGCTTAGCTGTCTATAGTTGAGATGAAATGAACACCGTGGATAGTTTTCAGCAAGTGACAACATTGAAATGCAAGAAATAAGCACTTTCCATAAACAAGCTCTAAATCATGTTTGATGCACTCTGGATGTCCAATTTTGCTTAGCTGTGTCTAGTTGAGATGAAATGAACACCGTGGATAGTTTCAGCAAGTTGCAACATGAAATGCAACAGAAAGATGAGAAATAAGACTTTCCATAAACAAGCTCTAAATCATGTTTGATGCACTCTGGATGTCCAATTTTTGCTGTTGCTTGTCTATTGAGATGTGAAATGAACACCGTGGACAGTTTTCAGCAAGTTGCAACATTGAAATGCAGAAATAAGCACTTTTCATAAACAAGCTCTAAATCATGTTTGATGCACTCTGGATGTCCAATTTTTGCTGTGCTGTGTCTAGTTGAGATGAAATGAAATGAACACCGTGGACAGTTTCAGCAAGTTGCAACATTGAAATGCAGAAATAAGCACTTTTCCATAAACAAGCTCTAAATCATGTTTGAAGCACTCTGGATAAAAAAATGTTTTTGGTGTGTTTATTCGAGATGTTATGAAAACACGTGGATGTTTTCAGCAAGTTGCAACATTGAAATGCAGAAATAAGCACTTTTCCATAAACAAGCTCTAAATCATGTTTGATGCACTCTGGATGTCCAATTTTGCTTAGCTGTCTATAGTTGAGAGATGAAATGAAAACCGTGGGAAGTTTCAGCAAGTTGCAACAACATTGAAATGCAGAAATAAGCACTTTCCATAAACAAGCTCTAAATCATGTTTGATGCACTCTGGATGTCCAATTTTGTTGTGCTGTGTCTATAGGTGAGATGAAATGAACACCGTGGACAGTTTTCAGCAAGTTGCAACATTGAAATGCAGAAATAAGCACTTTTCCATAAACAAGCTCTAAATCATGTTTGATGCACTCTGGATGTCCAATTTTGCTTAGCTGTCTATAGTTGAGATGAAATGAACACCGTGGATAGTTTTCAGCAAGTTGCAACATTGAAATGCAGAAATAAGCACTTTCCATAAACAAGCTCTAAATCATGTTTGATGCACTCTGGATGTCCAATTTTTGCTGTGCTGTGTCTAGTTGAGATGAAATGAACGCCGTGGACAGTTTTCAGCAAGTTGCAACATTGAAATGCAGAAATAAGCACTTTTCCATAAACAAGCTCTAAATCATGTTTGAAGCACTCTGGATAAAAAAATGTTTTTGTTATGTATTCGAGAGTTATGAAAACACTGTGGACTTTTCAGCAAGTTGCAACAGTGAAATGCAGAAATAAGCACTTTTCCATAAACAAGCTCTAAATAAGTGTTTGTTGCACTCTGGATGTCCAATTTTTGCTGTGCTGTGTCTACGTTGAGATGAAATGGAACCCGTGGACAGTTTTCAGCAGTTTGCAACATTGAAATGCAGAAATAAGCATTTTCCATAAACAAGCTCTAAATCTTGTTTGAAGCACTCTGGATGTCCAAATTTTTGCTTAGGCTGTCTATAGTTGAGATGAAATGAAACACCCGTGGGGAGTAGTTTTAGCAAGTTCAACATTGAATGCAGAAATAAGCACTTTCCATAAACAAGCTCTAAAATCATGTTTGATGCACTCTGGATGTCCAATTTTTTGCTTAGCTGGTCTATAGTTGAGATGAATGAACACCGTGGAACAGTTTTCAGCAAGTTGCAACATTGAAATGCAGAAATAAGCACTTTTCCATAACAAGCTCTAAATCATGTTTGATGCACTCTGGATGTCCAATTTTTGCTGTGCTGTGTCTAGTTGAGATGAAATGAACACCGTGGACAGTTTTCAGCAAGTTGCAACATTGAAATGCAGAAATAAGCACTTTTCCATAAACAAGCTCTAAATCATGTTTGATGCACTCTGGATGTCCAATTTTGCTGTGCTGTGTCTAGGTTGAGATGAAATGAACGCGTGGACAGTTTTCAGCAAGTTGCAACATTGAAATGCAGAAAATAAGCACTTTTCCATAAACAAGCTCTAAATCTTGTTTGAAGCACTCTGGATAAAAAAATGTTTTTGTTATGTTTATTCGAGATGTTATGAAAACACTATCGACTGTTTTCAGCAAGTTACAACAGTGAAATGCAGAAATAAGCACTTTTCCATAAACAAGCTCTAAATAATGTTTGTTGCACTCTGGATGTCCAATTTTTGCTTAGCTGTCTATAGTTGAGATGAAATGAACACCGTGGATAGTTTTCAGCAAGTTGCAAACATTGAAATGCAGAAATAAGCACTTTTCCATAAACAAGCTCTAAATCATGTTTGATGCACTCTGGATGTCCAATTTTTGCTTAGCTGTCTATAGTTGAGATGAAATGAACACCGTGGATAGTTTTTCAGCAAGTTGCAACATTGAAATGCAGAAATAAGCACTTTTCCATAAACAGCCTCTAAATCATGTTTGATGCACTCTGGATGTCCAATTTTTGCTGTGCTGTGTCTAGGTTGAGATGAAATGAACACCGTGGACAGTTTTCAGCAAGTTGCAACATTGAAATGCAGAAATAAGCACTTTTCCATAAACAAGCTCTAAATCATGTTTGATGCACTCTGGATGTCCAATTTTTGCTGTGCTGTGTCTAGGTTGAGATGAAATGAACGCCGTGGACAGTTTTCAGCAAGTTGCAACATTGAAATGCAGAAATAAGCACTTTTCCATAAACAAGCTCTAAATCTTGTTTGAAGCACTCTGGATAAAAAATGTTTTTGTTATGTTTATTCGAGATGTTATGAAAACACTATCGACTGTTTTCAGCAAGTTACAACAGTGAAATGCAGAAATAAGCACTTTTCCATAAACAAGCTCTAAATCATGTTTGATTGCACTCTGGATGTCCAATTTTTGCTTAGCTGTCTATAGTTGAGATGAAATGAACACCGTGGATAGTTTTCAGCAAGTTGCAACATTGAAATGCAGAAATAAGCACTTTTCCATAAACAAGCTCTAAATCATGTTTGATGCACTCTGGATGTCCAATTTTTGCTTAGCTGTTCTAGTTGAGATGAAATGAACACCGTGGATAGTTTTCAGCAAGTTGCAACATTGAAATGCAGAAATAAGCACTTTTCCATAAACAAGCTCTAAATCATGTTTGATGCACTCTGGATGTCCAAATTTTTTGCTTAGTGTCTTAGTTGAGATGTAATGAACACCGTGGACTAGTTTTCAGCAAGTTGCAACATTGAAATGCAGAAATAAGCACTTTTCCATAAACAAGCTCTAAATCATGTTTGATGCACTCTGGATGTCCAATTTTTGCTTAGCTGTCTATAGTTGAGATGAAATGAACACCGTGGATAGTTTTCAGCAAGTTGCAACATTGAAATGCAGAAATAAGCACTTTTCCATAAACAAGCTCTAAATCATGTTTGATGCACTCTGGATGTCCAATTTTTGCTTAGCTGTCTATAGTTGAGATGAAATGAACACCGTGGATAGTTTTTAGCAAGTTGCAACATTGAAATGCAGAAATAAGCACTTTTCCATAAACAAGCTCTAAATCATGTTTGATGCACTCTGGATGTCCAATTTTTGCTGTGCTGTGTCTAGGTTGAGATGAAATGAACACCGTGGACAGTTTTCAGCAAGTTGCAACATTGAAATGCAGAAATAAGCACTTTTCCATAAACAAGCTCTAAATCATGTTTGATGCACTCTGGATGTCCAATTTTTGCTGTGCTGTGTCTAGGTTGAGATGAAATGAACGCCGTGGACAGTTTTCAGCAAGTTGCAACATTGAAATGCAGAAATAAGCACTTTTCCATAAACAAGCTCTAAATCTGTTTGAAGCACTCTGGATTAAAAAATGTTTTTGTTATGTTTATTCGAGATGTTAATGAAACACTATGGACTGTTTTCAGCAAGTTACAACATTGAAATGCAGAAATAAGCACTTTTCCATAAACAAGCTCTAAATCATGTTTGATGCACTCTGGATGTCCAATTTTTGCTTAGCTGTCTATAGTTGAGATGAAATGAACACCGTGGATAGTTTTCAGCAAGTTGCAACATTGAAATGCAGAAATAAGCACTTTTCCATAAACAAGCTCTAAATCATGTTTGATGCACTCTGGATGTCCAATTTTTGCTTAGCTGTCTATAGTTGAGATGAAATGAACACCGTGGATAGTTTTCAGCAAGTTGCAACATTGAAATGCAGAAATAAGCACTTTTCCATAAACAAGCTCTAAATCATGTTTGATGCACTCTGGATGTCCAATTTTTGCTGTGCTGTGTCTAGGTTGAGATGAAATGAACGCCGTGGACAGTTTTCAGCAAGTTGCAACATTGAAATGCAGAAATAAGCACTTTTCCATAAACAAGCTCTAAATCTTGTTTGAAGCACTCTGGATAAAAAATGTTTTTGTTATGTTTATTCGAGATGTTATGAAAACACTATCGACTGTTTTCAGCAAGTTACAACAGTGAAATGCAGAAATAAGCACTTTTCCATAAACAAGCTCTAAATCATGTTTGATGCACTCTGGATGTCCAATTTTTGCTGTGCTGTGTCTAGTTGAGATGAAATGAACACCGTGGATAGTTTTCAGCAAGTTGCAACATTGAAATGCAGAAATAAGCACTTTTCCATAAACAAGCTCTAAATCATGTTTGATGCACTCTGGATGTCCAATTTTTGCTTAGCTGTCTATAGTTGAGATGAAATGAACACCGTGGATAGTTTTCAGCAAGTTGCAACATTGAAATGCAGAAATAAGCACTTTTCCATAAACAAGCTCTAAATCATGTTTGATGCACTCTGGATGTCCAATTTTTGCTTAGCTGTCTAGTTGAGATGAAATGAACACCGTGGATAGTTTTTCAGCAAGTTGCAACATTGAAATGCAGAAATAAGCACTTTTCCATAAACAAGCTCTAAATAATGTTTGTTGCACTCTGGATGTCCAATTTTTGCTGTGCTGTGTCTAGTTGAGATGAAATGAACACCGTGGATAGTTTTCAGCAAGTTGCAACATTGAAATGCAGAAATAAGCACTTTTCCATAAACAAGCTCTAAATCATGTTTGATGCACTCTGGATGTCCAATTTTTGCTGTGCTGTGTCTAGGTTGAGATGAAATGAACGCCGTGGACAGTTTTCAGCAAGTTGCAACATTGAAATGCAGAAATAAGCACTTTTCCATAAACAAGCTCTAAATCTTGTTTGAAGCACTCTGGATAAAAAAATGTTTTTGTTATGTTTATTCGAGATGTTATGAAAACACTATAGACTGTTTTCAGCAAGTTACAACAGTGAAATGCAGAAATAAGCACTTTTCCATAAACAAGCTCTAAATCATGTTTGATTGCACTCTGGATGTCCAATTTTTGCTGTAGCTGTGTCTAGTTGAGATGAAATGAACACCGTGGATAGTTTTCAGCAAGTTGCAACATTGAAATGCAGAAATAAGCACTTTTCCATAAACAAGCTCTAAATCATGTTTGATGCACTCTGGATGTCCAATTTTTGCTTAGCTGTCTATAGTTGAGATGAAATGAACACCGTGGATAGTTTTCAGCAAGTTGCAACATTGAAATGCAGAAATAAGCACTTTTCCATAAACAAGCTCTAAATCTGTTTGATGCACTCTGGATGTCCAATTTTTGCTTAGCTGTTCTAGTTGAGATGTAATGAACACCGTGGACTAGTTTTCAGCAAGTTGCAACATTGAAATGCAGAAATAAGCACTTTTCCATAAACAAGCTCTAAATCATGTTTGATGCACTCTGGATGTCCAATTTTTGCTTAGCTGTCTATAGTTGAGATGAAATGAACACCGTGGATAGTTTTCAGCAAGTTGCAACATTGAAATGCAGAAATAAGCACTTTTCCATAAACAAGCTCTAAATCATGTTTGATGCACTCTGGATGTCCAATTTTTGCTTAGCTGTCTATAGTTGAGATGAAATGAACACCGTGGATAGTTTTCAGCAAGTTGCAACATTGAAATGCAGAAATAAGCACTTTTCCATAAACAAGCTCTAAATCATGTTTGATGCACTCTGGATGTCCAATTTTTGCTGTGCTGTGTCTAGGTTGAGATGAAATGAACACCGTGGACAGTTTTCAGCAAGTTGCAACATTGAAATGCAGAAATAAGCACTTTTCCATAAACAAGCTCTAAATCATGTTTGATGCACTCTGGATGTCCAATTTTTGCTGTGCTGTGTCTAGGTTGAGATGAAATGAACGCCGTGGACAGTTTTCAGCAAGTTGCAACATTGAAATGCAGAAATAAGCACTTTTCCATAAACAAGCTCTAAATCTTGTTTGAAGCACTCTGGATAAAAAAATGTTTTTGTTATGTTTATTCGAGATGTTATGAAAACACTATAGACTGTTTTCAGCAAGTTACAACAATGAAATGCAGAAATAAGCACTTTTCCATAAACAAGCTCTAAATCATGTTTGATGCACTCTGGATGTCCAATTTTTGCTTAGCTGTCTATAGTTGAGATGAAATGAACACCGTGGACAGTTTTCAGCAAGTTGCAACATTGAAATGCAGAAATAAGCACTTTTCCATAAACAAGCTCTAAATCATGTTTGATGCACTCTGGATGTCCAATTTTTGCTTAGCTGTGTCTAGGTTGAGATGAAATGAACACCGTGGACTAGTTTTCAGCAAGTTGCAACATTGAAATGCAGAAATAAGCACTTTTCCATAAACAAGCTCTAAATCATGTTTGATGCACTCTGGATGTCCAATTTTTGCTGTAGCTGTGTATAGGTTGAGATGAAATGAACACCGTGGATAGTTTTCAGCAAGTTGCAACATTGAAATGCAGAAATAAGCACTTTTCCATAAACAAGCTCTAAATCATGTTTGAAGCACTCTGGATGTCCAATTTTTGCTTAGCTGTCTATAGTTGAGATGAAATGAACACCGTGGACAGTTTTCAGCAAGTTGCAACATTGAAATGCAGAAATAAGCACTTTTCCATAAACAAGCTCTAAATCTTGTTTGAAGCACTCTGGATAAAAAAATGTTTTTGTTATGTTTATTCGAGATGTTATGAAAACACTATCGACTGTTTTCAGCAAGTTACAACAGTGAAATGCAGAAATAAGCACTTTTCCATAAACAAGCTCTAAATCATGTTTGATGCACTCTGGATGTCCAATTTTTGCTTAGCTGTCTATAGTTGAGATGAAATGAACACCGTGGATAGTTTTCAGCAAGTTGCAACATTGAAATGCAGAAATAAGCACTTTTCCATAAACAAGCTCTAAATCATGTTTGATGCACTCTGGATGTCCAATTTTTGCTTAGCTGTCTATAGTTGAGATGAAATGAACACCGTGGATAGTTTTCAGCAAGTTGCAACATTGAAATGCAGAAATAAGCACTTTTCCATAAACAAGCTCTAAATCATGTTTGATGCACTCTGGATGTCCAATTTTTGCTGTGCTGTGTCTAGGTTGAGATGAAATGAACACCGTGGACAGTTTTCAGCAAGTTGCAACATTGAAATGCAGAAATAAGCACTTTTCCATAAACAAGCTCTAAATCATGTTTGATGCACTCTGGATGTCCAATTTTTGCTGTGCTGTGTCTAGGTTGAGATGAAATGAACGCCGTGGACAGTTTTCAGCAAGTTGCAACATTGAAATGCAGAAATAAGCACTTTTCCATAAACAAGCTCTAAATCTTGTTTGAAGCACTCTGGATAAAAAATGTTTTTGTTATGTTTATTCGAGATGTTATGAAAACACTATCGACTGTTTTCAGCAAGTTACAACAGTGAAATGCAGAAATAAGCACTTTTCCATAAACAAGCTCTAAATCATGTTTGATGCACTCTGGATGTCCAATTTTTGCTGTGCTGTGTCTAGTTGAGATGAAATGAACACCGTGGACAGTTTTCAGCAAGTTGCAACATTGAAATGCAGAAATAAGCACTTTTCCATAAACAAGCTCTAAATCATGTTTGATGCACTCTGGATGTCCAATTTTTGCTGTGCTGTGTCTAGTTGAGATGAAATGAACACCGTGGACAGTTTTCAGCAAGTTGCAACATTGAAATGCAGAAATAAGCACTTTTCCATAAACAAGCTCTAAATCTTGTTTGAAGCACTCTGGATGTCCAATTTTTGCTTAGCTGTCTATAGTTGAGATGAAATGAACACCGTGGACTAGTTTTCAGCAAGTTGCAACATTGAAATGCAGAAATAAGCACTTTTCCATAAACAAGCTCTAAATCATGTTTGATGCACTCTGGATGTCCAATTTTTGCTTAGCTGTCTATAGTTGAGATGAAATGAACACCGTGGATAGTTTTCAGCAAGTTGCAACATTGAAATGCAGAAATAAGCACTTTTCCATAAACAAGCTCTAAATCATGTTTGATGCACTCTGGATGTCCAATTTTTGCTTAGCTGTCTATAGTTGAGATGAAATGAACACCGTGGATAGTTTTCAGCAAGTTGCAACATTGAAATGCAGAAATAAGCACTTTTCCATAAACAAGCTCTAAATCATGTTTGATGCACTCTGGATGTCCAATTTTTGCTGTGCTGTGTCTAGGTTGAGATGAAATGAACACCGTGGACAGTTTTCAGCAAGTTGCAACATTGAAATGCAGAAATAAGCACTTTTCCATAAACAAGCTCTAAATCTTGTTTGAAGCACTCTGGATAAAAAATGTTTTTGTTATGTTTATTCGAGATGTTATGAAAACACTATAGACTGTTTTCAGCAAGTTACAACAGTGAAATGCAGAAATAAGCACTTTTCCATAAACAAGCTCTAAATCATGTTTGATGCACTCTGGATGTCCAATTTTTGCTGTGCTGTGTCTAGTTGAGATGAAATGAACACCGTGGATAGTTTTCAGCAAGTTGCAACATTGAAATGCAGAAATAAGCACTTTTCCATAAACAAGCTCTAAATCATGTTTGATGCACTCTGGATGTCCAATTTTTGCTTAGCTGTCTATAGTTGAGATGAAATGAACACCGTGGATAGTTTTCAGCAAGTTGCAACATTGAAATGCAGAAATAAGCACTTTTCCATAAACAAGCTCTAAATCTTGTTTGAAGCACTCTGGATAAAAAATGTTTTTGTTATGTTTATTCGAGATGTTATGAAAACACTATAGACTGTTTTCAGCAAGTTACAACAATGAAATGCAGAAATAAGCACTTTTCCATAAACAAGCTCTAAATCATGTTTGATGCACTCTGGATGTCCAATTTTTGCTTAGCTGTCTATAGTTGAGATGAAATGAACACCGTGGATAGTTTTCAGCAAGTTGCAACATTGAAATGCAGAAATAAGCACTTTTCCATAAACAAGCTCTAAATCATGTTTGATGCACTCTGGATGTCCAATTTTTGCTTAGCTGTCTATAGTTGAGATGAAATGAACACCGTGGATAGTTTTTAGCAAGTTGCAACATTGAAATGCAGAAATAAGCACTTTTCCATAAACAAGCTCTAAATCATGTTTGATGCACTCTGGATGTCCAATTTTTGCTGTGCTGTGTCTAGGTTGAGATGAAATGAACACCGTGGACAGTTTTCAGCAAGTTGCAACATTGAAATGCAGAAATAAGCACTTTTCCATAAACAAGCTCTAAATCATGTTTGATGCACTCTGGATGTCCAATTTTTGCTGTGCTGTGTCTAGGTTGAGATGAAATGAACGCCGTGGACAGTTTTCAGCAAGTTGCAACATTGAAATGCAGAAATAAGCACTTTTCCATAAACAAGCTCTAAATCTTGTTTGAAGCACTCTGGATAAAAAATGTTTTTGTTATGTTTATTCGAGATGTTATGAAAACACTATCGACTGTTTTCAGCAAGTTACAACAGTGAAATGCAGAAATAAGCACTTTTCCATAAACAAGCTCTAAATCATGTTTGATGCACTCTGGATGTCCAATTTTTGCTTAGCTGTCTATAGTTGAGATGAAATGAACACCGTGGATAGTTTTCAGCAAGTTGCAACATTGAAATGCAGAAATAAGCACTTTTCCATAAACAAGCTCTAAATCATGTTTGATGCACTCTGGATGTCCAATTTTTGCTGTAGCTGTGTCTAGTTGAGATGAAATGAACACCGTGGATAGTTTTCAGCAAGTTGCAACATTGAAATGCAGAAATAAGCACTTTTCCATAAACAAGCTCTAAATCATGTTTGATGCACTCTGGATGTCCAATTTTTGCTGTGCTGTGTCTAGGTTGAGATGAAATGAACACCGTGGACTAGTTTTCAGCAAGTTGCAACATTGAAATGCAGAAATAAGCACTTTTCCATAAACAAGCTCTAAATCATGTTTGATGCACTCTGGATGTCCAATTTTTGCTGTGCTGTGTCTAGGTTGAGATGAAATGAACACCGTGGACAGTTTTCAGCAAGTTGCAACATTGAAATGCAGAAATAAGCACTTTTCCATAAACAAGCTCTAAATCTTGTTTGAAGCACTCTGGATAAAAAAATGTTTTTGTTATGTTTATTCGAGATGTTATGAAAACACTATCGACTGTTTTCAGCAAGTTACAACAGTGAAATGCAGAAATAAGCACTTTTCCATAAACAAGCTCTAAATAATGTTTGTTGCACTCTGGATGTCCAATTTTTGCTGTGCTGTGTCTAGTTGAGATGAAATGAACACCGTGGATAGTTTTCAGCAAGTTGCAACATTGAAATGCAGAAATAAGCACTTTTCCATAAACAAGCTCTAAATCATGTTTGATGCACTCTGGATGTCCAATTTTTGCTTAGCTGTCTATAGTTGAGATGAAATGAACACCGTGGATAGTTTTCAGCAAGTTGCAACATTGAAATGCAGAAATAAGCACTTTTCCATAAACAAGCTCTAAATCTTGTTTGAAGCACTCTGGATAAAAAAATGTTTTTGTTATGTTTATTCGAGATGTTATGAAAACACTATAGACTGTTTTCAGCAAGTTACAACAATGAAATGCAGAAATAAGCACTTTTCCATAAACAAGCTCTAAATCATGTTTGATGCACTCTGGATGTCCAATTTTTGCTTAGCTGTCTATAGTTGAGATGAAATGAACACCGTGGATAGTTTTCAGCAAGTTGCAACATTGAAATGCAGAAATAAGCACTTTTCCATAAACAAGCTCTAAATCATGTTTGATGCACTCTGGATGTCCAATTTTTGCTTAGCTGTCTATAGTTGAGATGAAATGAACACCGTGGATAGTTTTTAGCAAGTTGCAACATTGAAATGCAGAAATAAGCACTTTTCCATAAACAAGCTCTAAATCATGTTTGATGCACTCTGGATGTCCAATTTTTGCTGTGCTGTGTCTAGGTTGAGATGAAATGAACACCGTGGACAGTTTTCAGCAAGTTGCAACATTGAAATGCAGAAATAAGCACTTTTCCATAAACAAGCTCTAAATCATGTTTGATGCACTCTGGATGTCCAATTTTTGCTGTGCTGTGTCTAGGTTGAGATGAAATGAACGCCGTGGACAGTTTTCAGCAAGTTGCAACATTGAAATGCAGAAATAAGCACTTTTCCATAAACAAGCTCTAAATCTTGTTTGAAGCACTCTGGATAAAAAAATGTTTTTGTTATGTTTATTCGAGATGTTATGAAAACACTATAGACTGTTTTCAGCAAGTTACAACAATGAAATGCAGAAATAAGCACTTTTCCATAAACAAGCTCTAAATCATGTTTGATGCACTCTGGATGTCCAATTTTTGCTTAGCTGTCTATAGTTGAGATGAAATGAACACCGTGGATAGTTTTCAGCAAGTTGCAACATTGAAATGCAGAAATAAGCACTTTTCCATAAACAAGCTCTAAATCATGTTTGATGCACTCTGGATGTCCAATTTTTGCTGTGCTTGTCTAGTTGAGATGAAATGAACACCGTGGACAGTTTTCAGCAAGTTGCAACATTGAAATGCAGAAAATAAGCACTTTTCCATAAACAAGCTCTAAATCATGTTTGATGCACTCTGGATGTCCAATTTTTGCTGTAGCTGTGTCTAGGTTGAGATGAAATGAACACCGTGGACAGTTTTCAGCAAGTTGCAACATTGAAATGCAGAAATAAGCACTTTTCCATAAACAAGCTCTAAATCATGTTTGATGCACTCTGGATGTCCAATTTTTGCTGTGGCTGTGTCTAGGTTGAGATGAAATGAAACACCGTGGACAGTTTTCAGCAAGTTGCAACATTGAAATGCAGAAATAAGCACTTTTCCATAAACAAGCTCTAAATCTTGTTTGAAGCACTCTGGATAAAAAAATGTTTTGTTATGTTTATTCGAGATGTTATGAAAACACTATCGACTGTTTTCAGCAAGTTACAACAGTGAAATGCAGAAATAAGCACTTTTCCATAAACAAGCTCTAAATAATGTTTGATGCACTCTGGATGTCCAATTTTTGCTGTGCTGTGTCTAGTTGAGATGAAATGAACACCGTGGATAGTTTTCAGCAAGTTGCAACATTGAAATGCAGAAATAAGCACTTTTCCATAAACAAGCTCTAAATCATGTTTGATGCACTCTGGATGTCCAATTTTTGCTTAGCTGTCTATAGTTGAGATGAAATGAACACCGTGGATAGTTTTCAGCAAGTTGCAACATTGAAATGCAGAAATAAGCACTTTTCCATAAACAAGCTCTAAATCATGTTTGATGCACTCTGGATGTCCAATTTTTGCTTAGCTGGTCTAGTTGAGATGAAATGAACACCGTGGATAGTTTTCAGCAAGTTGCAACATTGAAATGCAGAAATAAGCACTTTTCCATAAACAAGCTCTAAATCATGTTTGATGCACTCTGGATGTCCAATTTTTGCTTAGCTGTCTATAGTTGAGATGAAATGAACACCGTGGATAGTTTTCAGCAAGTTGCAACATTGAAATGCAGAAATAAGCACTTTTCCATAAACAAGCTCTAAATCATGTTTGATGCACTCTGGATGTCCAATTTTTGCTGTGCTGTGTCTAGTTGAGATGAAATGAACACCGTGGACAGTTTTCAGCAAGTTGCAACATTGAAATGCAGAAATAAGCACTTTTCCATAAACAAGCTCTAAATCATGTTTGATGCACTCTGGATGTCCAATTTTTGCTGTGCTGTGTCTAGGTTGAGATGAAATGAACGCCGTGGACAGTTTTCAGCAAGTTGCAACATTGAAATGCAGAAATAAGCACTTTTCCATAAACAAGCTCTAAATCTTGTTTGAAGCACTCTGGATAAAAAA
The DNA here is from genome assembly GCF_002021735.2 of Oncorhynchus kisutch. Taxonomy (NCBI): domain Eukaryota; kingdom Metazoa; phylum Chordata; class Actinopteri; order Salmoniformes; family Salmonidae; genus Oncorhynchus; species Oncorhynchus kisutch. Next base: position 13,391 of record NW_022263951.1, read on the forward strand.
ATGTTTTTGTTATGTTTATTCGAGATGTTATGAAACACTATCGACTGTTTTCAGCAAGTTACAACAGTGAAATGCAGAAATAAGCACTTTTCCATAAACAAGCTCTAAATCATGTTTGATGCACTCTGGATGTCCAATTTTTGCTTAGCTGTCTATAGTTGAGATGAAATGAACACCGTGGATAGTTTTCAGCAAGTTGCAACATTGAAATGCAGAAATAAGCACTTTTCCATAAACAAGCTCTAAATCATGTTTGATGCACTCTGGATGTCCAATTTTTGCTGTGCTGTGTCTAGGTTGAGATGAAATGAACACCGTGGACAGTTTTCAGCAAGTTGCAACATTGAAATGCAGAAATAAGCACTTTTCCATAAACAAGCTCTAAATCATGTTTGATGCACTCTGGATGTCCAATTTTTGCTGTGCTGTGTCTAGGTTGAGATGAAATGAACGCAGTGGACAGTTTTCAGCAAGTTGCAACATTGAAATGCAGAAATAAGCACTTTTCCATAAACAAGCTCTAAATCTTGTTTGAAGCACTCTGGATGTACAAAATGTTTTGCTTAGCTGTTATAGTTCGAGATGTAATGAAACACTAGTCGACTAGTTTTCAGCAAGTTACAACATTGAAATGCAGAAATAAGCACTTTTCCATAAACAAGCTCTAAATCATGTTTGATGCACTCTGGATGTCCAATTTTTGCTGTAGCTGTGTCTATAGTTGAGATGAAATGAACACCGTGGATAGTTTTCAGCAAGTTGCAACATTGAAATGCAGAAATAAGCACTTTTCCATAAACAAGCTCTAAATCATGTTTGATGCACTCTGGATGTCCAATTTTTGCTGTGCTGTGTCTAGGTTGAGATGAAATGAACACCGTGGACAGTTTTCAGCAAGTTGCAACATTGAAATGCAGAAATAAGCACTTTTCCATAAACAAGCTCTAAATCTTGTTTGAAGCACTCTGGATAAAAAATGTTTTTGTTATGTTTATTCGAGATGTTATGAAAACACTATCGACTGTTTTCAGCAAGTTACAACATTGAAATGCAGAAATAAGCACTTTTCCATAAACAAGCTCTAAATCATGTTTGATGCACTCTGGATGTCCAATTTTTGCTGTAGCTGTCTATAGTTGAGATGAAATGAACACCGTGGATAGTTTTCAGCAAGTTGCAACATTGAAATGCAGAAATAAGCACTTTTCCATAAACAAGCTCTAAATCATGTTTGATGCACTCTGGATGTCCAATTTTTGCTGTGCTGTGTCTAGGTTGAGATGAAATGAACACCGTGGACAGTTTTCAGCAAGTTGCAACATTGAAATGCAGAAATAAGCACTTTTCCATAAACAAGCTCTAAATCTTGTTTGAAGCACTCTGGATAAAAAAATGTTTTTGTTATGTTTATTCGAGATGTTATGAAAACACTATAGACTGTTTTCAGCAAGTTACAACAGTGAAATGCAGAAATAAGCACTTTTCCATAAACAAGCTCTAAATCATGTTTGTTGCACTCTGGATGTCCAATTTTTGCTGTGCTGTGTCTAGTTGAGATGAAATGAACACCGTGGATAGTTTTCAGCAAGTTGCAACATTGAAATGCAGAAATAAGCACTTTTCCATAAACAAGCTCTAAATCATGTTTGATGCACTCTGGATGTCCAATTTTTGCTTAGCTGTCTATAGTTGAGATGAAATGAACACCGTGGATAGTTTTTCAGCAAGTTGCAACATTGAAATGCAGAAATAAGCACTTTTCCATAAACAAGCTCTAAATCATGTTTGATGCACTCTGGATGTCCAATTTTTGCTGTGCTGTGTCTAGTTGAGATGAAATGAACACCGTGGACAGTTTTCAGCAAGTTGCAACATTGAAATGCAGAAATAAGCACTTTTCCATAAACAAGCTCTAAATCATGTTTGATGCACTCTGGATGTCCAATTTTTGCTGTGCTGTGTCTAGGTTGAGATGAAATGAACGCCGTGGACAGTTTTCAGCAAGTTGCAACATTGAAATGCAGAAATAAGCACTTTTCCATAAACAAGCTCTAAATCTTGTTTGAAGCACTCTGGATAAAAAAATGTTTTTGTTATGTTTATTCGAGATGTTATGAAAACACTATCGACTGTTTTCAGCAAGTTACAACAGTGAAATGCAGAAATAAGCACTTTTCCATAAACAAGCTCTAAATCATGTTTGATGCACTCTGGATGTCCAATTTTTGCTGTAGCTGTCTATAGTTGAGATGAAATGAACACCGTGGATAGTTTTCAGCAAGTTGCAACATTGAAATGCAGAAATAAGCACTTTTCCATAAACAAGCTCTAAATCATGTTTGATGCACTCTGGATGTCCAATTTTTGCTGTGCTGTGTCTAGGTTGAGATGAAATGAACACCGTGGACAGTTTTCAGCAAGTTGCAACATTGAAATGCAGAAATAAGCACTTTTCCATAAACAAGCTCTAAATCATGTTTGATGCACTCTGGATGTCCAATTTTTGCTGTGCTGTGTCTAGGTTGAGATGAAATGAACACCGTGGACAGTTTTCAGCAAGTTGCAACATTGAAATGCAGAAATAAGCACTTTTCCATAAACAAGCTCTAAATCATGTTTGATGCACTCTGGATGTCCAATTTTTGCTGTAGCTGTCTATAGTTGAGATGAAATGAACACCGTGGATAGTTTTTCAGCAAGTTGCAACATTGAAATGCAGAAATAAGCACTTTTCCATAAACAAGCTCTAAATCATGTTTGATGCACTCTGGATGTCCAATTTTTGCTGTAGCTGTGTCTAGTTGAGATGAAATGAACACCGTGGACTAGTTTTCAGCAAGTTGCAACATTGAAATGCAGAAATAAGCACTTTTCCATAAACAAGCTCTAAATCATGTTTGATGCACTCTGGATAAAAAATGTTTTTGCTTATGTGTCTAGTTCGAGATGTTATGAAACACCTGATCGACGTTTTCAGCAAGTTAGCAACATTGAAATGCAGAAATAAGCACTTTTCCATAAACAAGCTCTAAATCATGTTTGATGCACTCTGGATGTCCAATTTTTGCTTAGCTGTCTATAGTTGAGATGAAATGAACACCGTGGATAGTTTTCAGCAAGTTGCAACATTGAAATGCAGAAATAAGCACTTTTCCATAAACAAGCTCTAAATCATGTTTGATGCACTCTGGATGTCCAATTTTTGCTGTGCTGTGTCTAGGTTGAGATGAAATGAACGCCGTGGACAGTTTTCAGCAAGTTGCAACATTGAAATGCAGAAATAAGCACTTTTCCATAAACAAGCTCTAAATCTTGTTTGAAGCACTCTGGATAAAAAAATGTTTTTGTTATGTTTATTCGAGATGTTATGAAAACACTATAGACTGTTTTCAGCAAGTTACAACAGTGAAATGCAGAAATAAGCACTTTTCCATAAACAAGCTCTAAATCATGTTTGATGCACTCTGGATGTCCAATTTTTGCTTAGCTGTCTATAGTTGAGATGAAATGAACACCGTGGATAGTTTTCAGCAAGTTGCAACATTGAAATGCAGAAATAAGCACTTTCCATAAACAAGCTCTAAATCATGTTTGATGCACTCTGGATGTCCAATTTTTGCTTAGCTGTCTATAGTTGAGATGAAATGAACACCGTGGATAGTTTTCAGCAAGTTGCAACATTGAAATGCAGAAATAAGCACTTTTCCATAAACAAGCTCTAAATCATGTTTGATGCACTCTGGATGTCCAATTTTTGCTGTGCTGTGTCTAGGTTGAGATGAAATGAACGCCGTGGACAGTTTTCAGCAAGTTGCAACATTGAAATGCAGAAATAAGCACTTTTCCATAAACAAGCTCTAAATCTTGTTTGAAGCACTCTGGATAAAAAATGTTTTTGTTATGTTTATTCGAGATGTTATGAAAACACTATCGACTGTTTTCAGCAAGTTACAACAGTGAAATGCAGAAATAAGCACTTTTCCATAAACAAGCTCTAAATCATGTTTGATGCACTCTGGATGTCCAATTTTTGCTTAGCTGTCTATAGTTGAGATGAAATGAACACCGTGGATAGTTTTCAGCAAGTTGCAACATTGAAATGCAGAAATAAGCACTTTTCCATAAACAAGCTCTAAATCATGTTTGATGCACTCTGGATGTCCAATTTTTGCTGTAGCTGTCTATAGTTGAGATGAAATGAACACCGTGGATAGTTTTCAGCAAGTTGCAACATTGAAATGCAGAAATAAGCACTTTTCCATAAACAAGCTCTAAATCTTGTTTGAATGCACTCTGGATGTCCAATTTTTGCTGTGCTGTCTAGTTGAGATGAAATGAACACCGTGGATAGTTTTCAGCAAGTTGCAACATTGAAATGCAGAAATAAGCACTTTTCCATAAACAAGCTCTAAATCATGTTTGATGCACTCTGGATGTCCAATTTTTGCTTAGCTGTCGTATAGTTGAGATGAAATGAACACCGTGGATAGTTTTCAGCAAGTTGCAACATTGAAATGCAGAAATAAGCACTTTTCCATAAACAAGCTCTAAATCATGTTTGATGCACTCTGGATGTCCAATTTTTGCTGTGCTGTGTCTAGGTTGAGATGAAATGAACACCGTGGATAGTTTTCAGCAAGTTGCAACATTGAAATGCAGAAATAAGCACTTTTCCATAAACAAGCTCTAAATCATGTTTGATGCACTCTGGATGTCCAATTTTTGCTTAGCTGTCTATAGTTGAGATGAAATGAACACCGTGGACTAGTTTTCAGCAAGTTGCAACATTGAAATGCAGAAATAAGCACTTTTCCATAAACAAGCTCTAAATCATGTTTGATGCACTCTGGATGTCCAATTTTTGCTTAGCTGTTCTAGTTGAGATGAAATGAACACCGTGGACTAGTTTTCAGCAAGTTGCAACATTGAAATGCAGAAATAAGCACTTTTCCATAAACAAGCTCTAAATCATGTTTGATGCACTCTGGATGTCCAATTTTTGCTGTAGCTGTCTATAGTTGAGATGAAATGAACACCGTGGATAGTTTTCAGCAAGTTGCAACATTGAAATGCAGAAATAAGCACTTTTCCATAAACAAGCTCTAAATCATGTTTGATGCACTCTGGATGTCCAATTTTTGCTGTGCTGTGTCTAGGTTGAGATGAAATGAACACCGTGGACAGTTTTCAGCAAGTTGCAACATTGAAATGCAGAAATAAGCACTTTTCCATAAACAAGCTCTAAATCATGTTTGATGCACTCTGGATGTCCAATTTTTGCTTAGCTGTCTTAGTTGAGATGTAATGAACACCGTGGACTAGTTTTCAGCAAGTTGCAACATTGAAATGCAGAAATAAGCACTTTTCCATAAACAAGCTCTAAATCATGTTTGATGCACTCTGGATGTCCAATTTTGCTGTGCTGTGTCTAGTTGAGATGAAATGAACACCGTGGATAGTTTTCAGCAAGTTGCAACATTGAAATGCAGAAATAAGCACTTTTCCATAAACAAGCTCTAAATCATGTTTGATGCACTCTGGATGTCCAATTTTTGCTGTGCTGTGTCTAGGTTGAGATGAAATGAACACCGTGGACAGTTTTCAGCAAGTTGCAACATTGAAATGCAGAAATAAGCACTTTTCCATAAACAAGCTCTAAATCATTGTTTGAAGCACTCTGGATAAAAAATGTTTTTGTTATGTTTATTCGAGATGTTATGAAAACACTATAGACTGTTTTCAGCAAGTTACAACAGTGAAATGCAGAAATAAGCACTTTTCCATAAACAAGCTCTAAATCATGTTTGATGCACTCTGGATGTCCAATTTTTGCTTAGCTGTCTATAGTTGAGATGAAATGAACACCGTGGATAGTTTTCAGCAAGTTGCAACATTGAAATGCAGAAATAAGCACTTTTCCATAAACAAGCTCTAAATCATGTTTGATGCACTCTGGATGTCCAATTTTTGCTTAGCTGTCTATAGTTGAGATGAAATGAACACCGTGGATAGTTTTCAGCAAGTTGCAACATTGAAATGCAGAAATAAGCACTTTTCCATAAACAAGCTCTAAATCATGTTTGATGCACTCTGGATGTCCAATTTTTGCTTAGCTGTGTCTAGTTGAGATGAAATGAACACCGTGGACAGTTTTCAGCAAGTTGCAACATTGAAATGCAGAAATAAGCACTTTTCCATAAACAAGCTCTAAATCATGTTTGATGCACTCTGGATGTCCAATTTTTGCTTAGCTGTCTATAGTTGAGATGAAATGAACACCGTGGATAGTTTTCAGCAAGTTGCAACATTGAAATGCAGAAATAAGCACTTTTCCATAAACAAGCTCTAAATCATGTTTGATGCACTCTGGATGTCCAATTTTTGCTGTGCTGTGTCTAGTTGAGATGAAATGAACACCGTGGACTAGTTTTCAGCAAGTTGCAACATTGAAATGCAGAAATAAGCACTTTTCCATAAACAAGCTCTAAATCATGTTTGATGCACTCTGGATGTCCAATTTTTGCTGTGCTGTGTCTAGGTTGAGATGAAATGAACGCCGTGGACAGTTTTCAGCAAGTTGCAACATTGAAATGCAGAAATAAGCACTTTTCCATAAACAAGCTCTAAATCTTGTTTGAAGCACTCTGGATAAAAAATGTTTTTGTTATGTTTATTCGAGATGTTATGAAAACACTGATAGACTGTTTTCAGCAAGTTACAACAATGAAATGCAGAAATAAGCACTTTTCCATAAACAAGCTCTAAATCATGTTTGATGCACTCTGGATGTCCAATTTTTGCTTAGCTGTCTATAGTTGAGATGAAATGAACACCGTGGATAGTTTTCAGCAAGTTGCAACATTGAAATGCAGAAATAAGCACTTTTCCATAAACAAGCTCTAAATCATGTTTGATGCACTCTGGATGTCCAATTTTTGCTGTAGCTGTGTCTAGGTTGAGATGAAATGAACACCGTGGACTAGTTTTCAGCAAGTTGCAACATTGAAATGCAGAAATAAGCACTTTTCCATAAACAAGCTCTAAATCATGTTTGATGCACTCTGGATGTCCAATTTTTGCTGTGCTGTGTCTAGGTTGAGATGAAATGAACGCCGTGGACAGTTTTCAGCAAGTTGCAACATTGAAATGCAGAAATAAGCACTTTTCCATAAACAAGCTCTAAATCTTGTTTGAAGCACTCTGGATAAAAAAATGTTTTTGTTATGTTTATTCGAGATGTTATGAAAACACTATAGACTGTTTTCAGCAAGTTACAACATGAAATGCAGAAATAAGCACTTTTCCATAAACAAGCTCTAAATCATGTTTGATGCACTCTGGATGTCCAATTTTTGCTTAGCTGTCTATAGTTGAGATGAAATGAACACCGTGGATAGTTTTCAGCAAGTTGCAACATTGAAATGCAGAAATAAGCACTTTTCCATAAACAAGCTCTAAATCATGTTTGATGCACTCTGGATGTCCAATTTTTGCTGTGCTGTGTCTAGTTGAGATGAAATGAACACCGTGGACAGTTTTCAGCAAGTTGCAACATTGAAATGCAGAAATAAGCACTTTTCCATAAACAAGCTCTAAATCATGTTTGATGCACTCTGGATGTCCAATTTTGCTGTGCTGTGTCTAGGTTGAGATGAAATGAACACCGTGGACAGTTTTCAGCAAGTTGCAACATTGAAATGCAGAATAAGCACTTTTCCATAAACAAGCTCTAAATCTTGTTTGAAGCACTCTGGATAAAAAAATGTTTTTGTTATGTTTATTCGAGATGTTATGAAAACACTATAGACTGTTTTCAGCAAGTTACAACAGTGAAATGCAGAAATAAGCACTTTTCCATAAACAAGCTCTAAATCATGTTTGATGCACTCTGGATGTCCAATTTTTGCTTAGCTGTCTATAGTTGAGATGAAATGAACACCGTGGACTAGTTTTCAGCAAGTTGCAACATTGAAATGCAGAAATAAGCACTTTTCCATAAACAAGCTCTAAATCATGTTTGATGCACTCTGGATGTCCAATTTTTGCTTAGCTTGTCTATAGTTGAGATGAAATGAACACCGTGGATAGTTTTCAGCAAGTTGCAACATTGAAATGCAGAAATAAGCACTTTTCCATAAACAAGCTCTAAATCATGTTTTGTTGCACTCTGGATGTCCAATTTTTGCTGTGCTGTGTCTAGGTTGAGATGAAATGAACGCCGTGGACAGTTTTCAGCAAGTTGCAAAATTGAAATGCAGAAATAAGCACTTTTCCATAAACAAGCTCAAAATCATGTTTGATGCACTCTGGATGTCCAATTTTTGCTTAGCTGTCTATAGTTGAGATGAAATGAACACCGTGGATAGTTTTCAGCAAGTTGCAACATTGAAATGCAGAAATAAGCACTTTTCCATAAACAAGCTCTAAATCTGTTTGAAGCACTCTGGATGTCCAATTTTTGCTTAGCTGTCTATAGTTGAGATGATTAATGAACACCGTGGACTAGTTTTTCAGCAAGTTGCAACAGTGAAATGCAGAAATAAGCACTTTTCCATAAACAGCTCTAAATCATGTTTGATGCACTCTGGATGTCCAATTTTTGCTGTGCCTGTGTCTAGTTGAGATGAAATGAACACCGTGGACAGTTTTCAGCAAGTTGCAACATTGAAATGCAGAAATAAGCACTTTTCCATAAACAAGCTCTAAATCATGTTTGATGCACTCTGGATGTCCAATTTTGCTGTGCTGTGTCTAGTTGAGATGAAATGAACGCCGTGGACAGTTTTCAGCAAGTTGCAACATTGAAATGCAGAAATAAGCACTTTTCCATAAACAAGCTCTAAATCTTGTTTGAAGCACTCTGGATAAAAAAATGTTTTTGTTATGTTTATTCGAGATGTTATGAAAACACTATAGACTGTTTTCAGCAAGTTACAACAATGAAATGCAGAAATAAGCACTTTTCCATAAACAAGCTCTAAATCATGTTTGATGCACTCTGGATGTCCAATTTTTGCTTAGCTGTCTATAGTTGAGATGAAATGAACACCGTGGATAGTTTTCAGCAAGTTGCAACATTGAAATGCAGAAATAGCACTTTTCCATAAACAAGCTCTAAATCATGTTTTGATGCACTCTGGATGTCCAATTTTTGCTTAGCTGTCTATAGTTGAGATGAAATGAACACCGTGGATAGTTTTTCAGCAAGTTGCAACATTGAAATGCAGAAATAAGCACTTTTCCATAAACAAGCTCTAAATCTTGTTTGAATGCACTCTGGATGTCCAATTTTTGCTTAGCTGTCTATAGTTGAGATGAAATGAACACCGTGGACTAGTTTTCAGCAAGTTAGCAACAGTGAAATGCAGAAATAAGCACTTTTCCATAAACAAGCTCTAAATCATGTTTGATGCACTCTGGATGTCCAATTTTTGCTGTGCTGTGTCTATAGTTGAGATGAAATGAACCCGTGGATAGTTTTCAGCAAGTTGCAACATTGAAATGCAGAAATAAGCACTTTTCCATAAACAAGCTCTAAATCATGTTTGATGCCTCTGGATAAAAAATGTTTTGCTTAGCTGTCTATATTCGAGATGATGAATGAACACGTAGGACTAGTTTTCAGCAAGTTGACAACATGAAATGCAGAAATAAGCACTTTTCCATAAACAAGCTCTAAATCATGTTTGATGCACTCTGGATGTCCAATTTTTGCTGTGCTGTGTCTATAGTTGAGATGAAATGAACACCGTGGACAGTTTTCAAGCAAGTTGCAACATTGAAATGCAGAATAAGCACTTTTCCATAAACAAGCTCTAAATCATGTTTGATGCACTCTGGATGTCCAATTTTTGCTTAGCTGTGTCTAGTTGAGATGTAAATGAACCACCGTGGACTAGTTTTCAGCAAGTTGCAACATTGAAATGCAGAAATAAGCACTTTTCCATAAACAAGCTCTAAATCATGTTTGATGCACTCTGGATGTCCAATTTTTTGCTTAGCTGTCTATAGTTAGATGTAATGAAACACCGTAGATAGTTTTCAGCAAGTTGACAACATTGAAATGCAGAAATAAGCACTTTTCCATAAACAAGCTCTAAATCATGTTTGATGCACTCTGGATGTCCAATTTTTGCTTAGCTGTCTAGTTGAGATGAAATGAACACCGTGGATAGTTTTCAGCAAGTTGCAACATTGAAATGCAGAAATAAGCACTTTTCCAATAAACAAGCTCTAAATAATGTTTGATGCACTCTGGATGTCCAATTTTTGCTGTGCTGTGTCTAGGTTGAGATTAAATGAACACCGTGGATAGTTTTCAGCAAGTTGGCAACATTGAAATGCAGAAATAAGCACTTTTCCATAAACAAGCTCTAAATCTTGTTTGAAGCACTCTGGATAAAAAAATGTTTTGTTATGTTTATTCGAGATGTTATGAAAACACTATAGACTGTTTTCAGCAAGTTACAACAATGAAATGCAGAAATAAGCACTTTTCCATAAACAAGCTCTAAATCATGTTTGATGCACTCTGGATGTCCAATTTTTGCTTAGCTGTCTATAGTTGAGATGAAATGAACACCGTGGATAGTTTTCAGCAAGTTGCAACATTGAAATGCAGAAATAAGCACTTTTCCATAAACAAGCTCTAAATAATGTTTGATGCACTCTGGATGTCCAATTTTTGCTGGGCTGTGTCTAGTTGAGATGAAATGAACACCGTGGATAGTTTTCAGCAAGTTGCAACATTGAAAGGCAGAAATAAGCACTTTTCCATAAACAAGCTCTAATCATGTTTGATGCACTCTGGATGTCCAATTTTGCTGTGCTGTGTCTAGGTTGAGATGAAATGAACGCCGTGGACAGTTTTCAGCAAGTTGCAACATTGAAATGCAGAAATAAGCACTTTCCATAAACAAGCTCTAAATCTTGTTTGAAGCACTCTGGATAAAAAAATGTTTTGTTATGTTTATTCGAGATGTTATGAAAACACTATAGACTGTTTTCAGCAAGTTACAACAGTGAAATGCAGAAATAAGCACTTTTCCATAAACAAGCTCTAAATCATGTTTGATGCACTCTGGATGTCCAATTTTTGCTTAGCTGTCTATAGTTGAGATGAAATGAACACCGTGGATAGTTTTCAGCAAGTTGCAACATTGAAATGCAGAAATAAGCACTTTTCCCATAAACAAGCTCTAATCATGTTTGATGCACTCTGGATGTCCAATTTTTTGCTGTGCTGTGTCTAGGTTGAGATGAAATGAACACCGTGGACAGTTTTCAGCAAGTTTGCAACATTGAAATGCAGAAATAAGCACTTTTCCATAAACAGCTCTAAATCATGTTTGATGCACTCTGGATGTCCAATTTTTGCTGTGCTGTGTCTAGGTTGAGATGAAATGAACGCGTGGACAGTTTTCAGCAAGTTGCAAACATTGAAATGCAGAAATAAGCACTTTTCCATAAACAAGCTCTAAATCTTGTTTGAAGCACTCTGGATAAAAAAATGTTTTTGTTATGTTTATTCGAGATGTTATGAAAACACTATAGACTGTTTTCAGCAAGTTACAACAGTGAAATGCAGAAATAAGCACTTTTCCATAAACAAGCTCTAAATCATGTTTGATGCACTCTGGATGTCCAATTTTTGCTTAGCTGTCTATAGTTGAGATGAAATGAACACCGTGGATAGTTTTCAGCAAGTTGCAACATTGAAATGCAGAAATAAGCACTTTTCCATAAACAAGCTCTAAATCATGTTTGATGCACTCTGGATGTCCAATTTTGCTTGTGCTGTGTCTAGTTGAGATGAAATGAACACCGTGGACTAGTTTTCAGCAAGTTTGCAACATTGAAATGCAGAAATAAGCACTTTTCCATAAACAAGCTCTAAATCATGTTTGATGCACTCTGGATGTCCAATTTTTGCTTAGCGTGTCTAGGTTGAGATGAAATGAACAGCCGTGGACAGTTTTCAGCAAGTTGCAACATTGAAATGCAGAAATAAGCACTTTTCCATAAACAGCTCTAATCATGTTGATGCACTCTGGATGTCCAATTTTTGCTTAGCTGTCTATAGTTGAGATGAAATGAAACACCGTGGATAGTTTTTCAGCAAGTTGCAACATTGAAATGCAGAAATAAGCACTTTTCCATAAACAAGCTCTAAATCATGTTTGATGCACTCTGGATGTCCAATTTTTGCTTAGCTGTCTATAGTTGAGATGAAATGAACACCGTGGACTAGTTTTCAGCAAGTTGCAACATTGAAATGCAGAAATAAGCACTTTTCCATAACAAGCTCTAAATCATGTTTGATGCACTCTGGATGTCCAATTTTTGCTGTGCTGTGTCTAGGTTTGAGATGAAATGAACACCGTGGACTAGTTTTCAGCAAGTTGCAACATTGAAATGCAGAAATAAGCACTTTTCCATAAACAAGCTCTAAATCATGTTTGATGCACTCTGGATGTCCAATTTTTGCTGTGCTGTGTCTAGGTTGAGATGAAATGAACGCCGTGGACAGTTTTCAGCAAGTTGCAACATTGAAATGCAGAAATAAGCACTTTTCCATAAACAAGCTCTAAATCTTGTTTGAAGCACTCTGGATAAAAAAATGTTTTTTGTTATGTTTATTCGAGATGTTATGAAACACTATCGACTGTTTTCAGCAAGTTACAACAAGTGAAATGCAGAATAAGCACTTTTCCATAAACAAGCTCTAAATCATGTTTGATGCCACTCTGGATGTCCAATTTTTGCTTAGCTGTCTATAGTTGAGATGAAATGACGCCGTGGACAGTTTTCAGCAAGTTGCAACATTGAAATGCAGAAATAAGCACTTTTCCATAAACAAGCTCTAAATCATGTTTGATGCACTCTGGATGTCCAATTTTTGCTGTAGCTGTCTATAGGTTGAGATGAAATGAACACCGTGGACAGTTTTCAGCAAGTTGCAACATTGAAATGCAGAAATAAGCACTTTTCCATAAACAAGCTCTAAATCATGTTTGATGCACTCTGGATGTCCAATTTTTTGCTGTGCTGTGTCTAGGTTGAGATGAAATGACACCGTGGACAGTTTTCAGCAAGTTGCAACATTGAAATGCAGAAATAAGCACTTTTCCATAAACAAGCTCTAATCATGTTTGATGCACTCTGGATGTCCAATTTTTGCTGTGCTGTGTCTAGGTTGAGATGAAATGAACGCCGTGGACAGTTTTCAGCAAGTTGCAACATTGAAATGCAGAAATAAGCACTTTTCCATAAACAAGCTCTAAATCATGTTTGAATGCACTCTGGATGTCCAATTTTTGCTTAGCTGTCTATAGTTGAGATGAAATGAACACCGTGGATAGTTTTCAGCAAGTTGCAACATGAAATGCAGAAATAAGCACTTTTTCCATAACCAGCTCTAAATCATGTTTGATGCACTCTGGATGTCCAATTTTTGCTGTGCTGTGCTATAGGTTGAGATGAAATGAACGCCGTGGACAGTTTTCAGCAAGTTTGCAACATTGAAATGCAGAAATAAGCACTTTTCCATAAACAAGCTCTAAATCTTGTTGAAAGCACTCTGGATAAAAAAATTGTTTTTGTTATGTTATTCGAGATGTTATGAAAACACTATAGACTGTTTTCAGCAAGTTACAACAAGTGAAATGCAGAAATAAGCACTTTTCCATAAACAAGCTCTAAATCATGTTTGATGCACTCTGGATGTCCAATTTTGCTTAGCTGTCTATAGTTGAGATGAAATGAACACCGTGGACTAGTTTTCAGCAAGTTGCAACATTGAAATGCAGAAATAAGCACTTTTCCATAAACAAGCTCTAAATCATGTTTGATGCACTCTGGATGTCCAATTTTTGCTGTAGCTGTCTATAGTTGAGATGAAATGAACACCGTGGATAGTTTTCAGCAAGTTGCAACATTGAAATGCAGAAATAAGCACTTTTCCATAAACAAGCTCTAAATCATTGTTTGAAGCACTCTGGATAAAAAATGTTTTTGTTATGTTTATTCGAGATGTTATGAAAACACTGTAGACTGTTTTCAGCAAGTTACAACATGAAATGCAGAAATAAGCACTTTTCCATAAACAAGCTCTAAATCATGTTTGATGCACTCTGGATGTCCAATTTTTGCTGTGCTGTGTCTAGTTGAGATGAAATGAACGCCGTGGACAGTTTTCAGCAAGTTGCAACATTGAAATGCAGAAATAAGCACTTTTCCATAAACAAGCTCTAAATATGTTTGATGCACTCTGGATAAAAAATTTTTGTTATGTTTATTCGAGATGTTATGAAAACACTGTGGACTGTTTTCAGCAAGTTGCAACATTGAAATGCAGAAATAAGCACTTTTCCATAAACAAGCTCTAAATCATGTTTGATGCACTCTGGATGTCCAATTTTTGCTTGCTGTCTATAGTTGAGATGAAATGAACACCGTGGACAGTTTTCAGCAAGTTGCAACATTGAAATGCAGAAATAAGCACTTTTCCATAAACAAGCTCTAAATCATGTTTGATGCACTCTGGATAAAAATTTTTGTTATGTTTATTGAGATGAAATGAAAACACCGTGGACAGTTTTCAGCAAGTTGCAACATTGAAATGCAGAAATAAGCACTTTTCCATAAACAAGCTCTAAATCATGTTTGATGCACTCTGGATAAAAAATGTTTTTGTTATGTTTATTCGAGATGTTATGAAAACACGTGGACTGTTTTCAGCAAGTTGCAACATTGAAATGCAGAAATAAGCACTTGTCCAATAAACAAGCTCTAAATCATTGTTTGAATGCACTCTGGGATGTCCAATTTTTTGCTTAGCTGTCTATAGTTGAGATGAAATGAACGCCGTGGACAGTTTTCAGCAAGTTGCAACATTGAAATGCAGAAATAAGCACTTTTCCATAAACAAGCTCTAAATCATGTTTGATGCACTCTGGATGTCCAATTTTTGCTGTGCTGTGTCTAGTTGAGATGAAATGAACACCGTGGACAGTTTTCAGCAAGTTGCAACATTGAAATGCAGAAATAAGCACTTTTCCATAAACAAGCTCTAAATCATGTTTGATGCACTCTGGATGTCCAATTTTGCTGTGCTGCTGTGTCTAGGTTGAGATGAAATGAACACCGTGGACAGTTTTCAGCAAGTTGCACAACATTGAAATGCAGGAAATAAGCACTTTTCCATAAACAAGCTCTAAATCATGTTTTGATGCACTCTGGTGTCCAATTTTTGCTGTGCTGTGTCTAGGTTGAGATGAAATGAACGCCGTGGACAGTTTTCAGCAAGTTGCAACATTGAAATGCAGAAATAAGCACTTTTCCAATAAACAAGCTCTAAATCTTGTTTGAAGCACTCTGGATAAAAAAATGTTTTTGTTATGTTTTAATTCGAGATGTTATGAAAACACTATGGATGTTTTCAGCAAGTTACAACAGTGAAATGCAGAAAGAAATAGCACTTTTCCATTAAACAAGCTCTAAATCATGTTGATGCACTCTGGAGTCCAATTTTGCTGCGTGTCAGAGTTGAGATGAAATGAACACCGTGGACAGTTTTCAGCAAGTGCAACATTGAAATGCAGAAATAAGCACTTTTCCATAACAAGCTCTAAATCATGTTTGATGCACTCTGGATGTCCAATTTTTGCTGTGCTGTGTCTATGTTGAGATGAAATGAACACCGTGGACAGTTTGTCAGCAAGTTGCAACATGGAAATGCAGAAATAAGCACTTTTCCATAAACAAGCTCTAAATCTGTTTGAAGCACTCTGGATGTCCAATTTTTGCTTAGCTGGTCTAGTTGAGATGAAATGAACACCTGGATAGTTTTTCAGCAAGTTGCAAACATTGAAATGCAGAAATAAGCACTTTTCCATAAACAAGCTCTAAATAATGTTGATGCACTCTGGATGTCCAATTTTTGCTGTGCTGTGTCTAGTTGAGATTGAAATGAACACCGTGGATAGTTTTCAGCAAGTTGCAACATTGAAATGCAGAAATAAGCACTTTTCCATAAACAAGCTCTAAATCATGTTTGATGCACTCTGGATGTCCAATTTTTGCTTAGCTGTCTATAGTTGAGATGAAATGAACACCGTGGATAGTTTTTTCAGCAAGTTGCAACATTGAAATGCAGAAATAAAGCACTTTTCCATAAACAAGCTCTAATCATGTTTTGATGCACTCTGGATGTCCAATTTTTGCTGTGCTGTGTCTAGGTTGAGATGAAATGAACACCGTGGACAGTTTTCAGCAAGTTGCAACATTGAAATGCAGGTATAATAAGCACTTTTCCATAAACAAGCTCTAAATCATTCGCTTTGAATTGCACTCTGGATGTCAAAATAATGTTTTCTGGGCTTATGTCTAGTTCGAGATGTATGAAAGCGTGGACTAGTTTCAGCAAGTTACAACAATTGAAATGCAGAAATAAGCACTTTCCATAACAAGCTCTAATCGTGTTTGAAGCACTCTGGCTAAAAAAATGTTTTGTTATGTTTCTTCGAGATGTTATGAAAACACTAGTAGGACTGTTTCAGCAAGTTACAACAAGTGACCATGCAGAAATAAGCACTTTTCCATAAACAAGCTCTACAATCATGTTTGATGCACTCTGGAGGTCCAATTTTTGCCTTAGCTGTCTATAGTTGAGATGAAATGGAACAGCCGTGGACTAGTTTTCAGCCAGTTGCAACATTGAAATGCAGAAATAAGCACTTTCCATAAACAAGCTCTAAATCATTGTTTGATGCACTCTGGGTGTCCAATTTTTGCTTAGCTGTCTATAGTTGAGATGAAATGAACACCGTGGATAGTTTTCAGCAAGTTGCAACATGAAATGGCAGAAATAAGCACTTTTCCATAACAAGCTCTAAATCATGTTTGATGCACTCTGGATGTCCAATTTTTGCTTAGCTGTCTATAGTTGAGATGAAATGAACACCGTGGACTAGTTTTCAGCAAGTTGCAACATTGAAATGCAGAAATAAGCACTTTTCCATAAACAAGCTCTAAATCATGTTTGATGCACTCTGGGCTGTCCAATTTTTGCTTAGCTGTCTATAGTTGAGATTGAAATGAACACCCTGGATAGTTTTCAGCAAGTTGCAACATTGAAATGCAGAAATAAGCACTTTTCCATAAACAAGCTCTAAATCATGTTTGTTGCACTCTGGATGTCCAATTTTTGCTGTGCTGTGTCTAGTTGAGATGAAATGAACACCGTGGATAGTTTTCAGCAAGTTGCAACATTGAAATGCAGAAATAAGCACTTTTCCATAAACAAGCTCTAAATTATGTTTGATGCACTCTGGATGTCCAATTTTTGCTGTGCTGTGTCTAGGTTGAGATGAAATGAACGCCGTGGACAGTTTTCAGCAAGTTGCAACATTGAAATGCAGAAATAAGCACTTTTCCATAAACAAGCCTCTAAATCTTGTTTGAAGCACTCTGGATAAAAAAATGTTTTTGTTATGTTTATTCGAGATGTATGAAACACTATAGACTGTTTTCAGCAAGTTACAACAATGAAATGCAGAAATAAGCACTTTTCCATAAACAAGCTCTAAATCATGTTTGATGCACTCTGGATGTCCAATTTTTGCTTAGCTGTCTATAGTTGAGATGAAATGAACACCGTGGATCAGTTTTCACAAGTTGCAACATTGAAATGCAGAAAATAAGCACTTTTCCATAAACAAGCTCTAAATCATGTTTGATGCACTCTGGATGTCCAATTTTTGCTGTGCTGTGTCTAGGTTGAGATGAAATGAACACCGTGGACAGTTTTCAGCAAGTTGCAACATTGAATGCAGAAATAAGCACTTTTCCATAAACAAGCTCTAAATAATGTTTGATGCACTCTGGATGTCCAATTTTTGCTGTGCTGTGTCTAGGTTGAGATGAAATGAACGCCGTGGATAGTTTTCAGCAAGTTGCAACATTGAAATGCAGAAATAAGCACTTTTCCATAAACAAGCTCTAAATCTGTTTGAAGCACTCTGGATTCCAATTTTTGCTTAGCTGTCTTAGTTGAGATGTAATGAACACCGTGGGATAGTTTTTCAGCAAGTTGCAACATTGAAATGCAGAAATAAGCACTTTCCATAAACAAGCTCTAAATCATGTTTGATGCACTCTGGATGTCCAATTTTTGCTTAGCTGTCTATAGTTGAGATGAAATGAACACCGTGGACTAGTTTTCAGCAAGTTGCAACATTGAAATGCAGAAATAAGCACTTTTCCATAAACAAGCTCTAATCATGTTTGATGCACTCTGGGATGTCCAATTTTTGCTGTGCTGTGTCTAGGTTGAGATGAATGAACACCGTGGACAGTTTTCAGCAAGTTGCAACATTGAAATGCAGAAATAAGCACTTTTCCATAAACAAGCTCTAAAATCATTGTTTGATGCACTCTGGATGTCCAATTTTGCTGTGCTGTGTCTAGGTTGAGATGAAATGAACGCCGTGGACAGTTTCAGCAAGTTGCAACATTGAAATGCAGAAATAAGCACTTTCCATAAACAGCTCTAAATCTTGTTTGAAGCACTCTGGATAAAAAAAATGTTTTTGTTATGTTTATTCGAGATGTTATGAAAACACTATAGACTGTTTCAGCAAGTTACAACAATGAAATGCAGAAATAAGCACTTTTCCATAAACAAGCTCTAAATCATGTTTGATGCACTCTGGATGTCCAATTTTTGCTTAGCTGTCTATAGTTGAGATGAAATGAACACCGTGGATAGTTTTCAGCAAGTTGCAACATGGAAATGCAGAAATAAGCACTTTTCCATAAACAAGCTCTAAATCATGTTTGATGCACTCTGGATGTCCAATTTTTGCTTTGCTGTGTCTAGTTGAGATGAAATGAACACCGTGGATAGTTTTCAGCAAGTTGCAACATTGAAATGCAGAAATAAGCACTTTCCATAAACAAGCTCTAAATCATGTTTGATTGCACTCTGGATGTCCATTTTTGCTTGTGCTGTGTCTAGGTTGAGATGAAATGAACACCTGGATAGTGTTTCAGCAAGTGCAACATTGAAATGCAGAAATAAGCACTTTTCCATAAAACAAGCTCTAAATCTTGTTTGAAGCACTCTGGATAAAAAAATGTTTTGTTATGTTTATTCGAGATGTTTATGAAAACACTGTAGACTGTTTTCAGCAAGTTACAACATTGAAATGCAGAAATAAGCACTTTCCATAACAAGCTCTAAATCATGTTGATGAATGCTCCTCGGATGTCCCAATTTTCTTAGCTGTCGAGAGTTGAGAGGAAATGAACAGCCGGTGGACAGTTTTCAGCAAGTTGCAACATTGAAATGCAGAAATAAGCACTTTTCCATAAACAAGCTCTAAATCATGTTTGATGCACTCTGGATAAAAAAATTTTTTGTTATGTTTATTCGAGATGTTATGAAAACACCGTGGACTGTTTTCAGCAAGTTGCAACATTGAAATGCAGAAATAAGCACTTTTCCATAAACAAGCTCTAAATCATGTTTGATGCACTCTGGATGTCCAATTTTGCTTGCTGTGTATAGTTGAGATGAAATGAACACCGTGGATAGTTTTCAGCAAGTTGCAACATTGAAATGCAGAAATAAGCACTTTTCCATAAACAAGCTCTAAATCATGTTTGATGCACTCTGGATGTCCAATTTTTGCTTAGCTGTCTATAGTTGAGATGAAATGAACACCGTGGATAGTTTTCAGCAAGTTGCAACATTGAAATGCAGAAATAAGCACTTTTCCATAAACAAGCTCTAAATCATGTTTGATGCACTCTGGATAAAAAATGTTTTTGTTATGTTTATTCGAGATGTTATGAAAACCGTGGACTGTTTTCAGCAAGTTGCAACATTGAAATGCAGAAATAAGCACTTTTCCATAAACAAGCTCTAAATCATGTTTGATGCACTCTGGATGTCCAATTTTTGCTGTGCTGTGTCTAGTTGAGATGAAATGAACACCGTGGACAGTTTTCAGCAAGTTGCAACATTGAAATGCAGAAATAAGCACTTTTCCATAAACAAGCTCTAAATCATGTTTGAGCACTCTGGATAAAAAATGTTTTTGTTATGTTTATTCGAGATGTTATGAAAACACTGTGGACTGTTTTCAGCAAGTTACAACATTGAAATGCAGAAATAAGCACTTTTCCATAAACAAGCTCTAAATCATGTTTGATGCACTCTGGATGTCCAATTTTTGCTTGCTGTCTATAGTTGAGATGAAATGAACGCCGTGGACAGTTTTCAGCAAGTTGCAACATTGAAATGCAGAAATAAGCACTTTTCCATAAACAAGCTCTAAATCATGTTTGAAGCACTCTGGATAAAAAATGTTTTTGTTATGTTTATTCGAGATGTTATGAAAACATGTAGACTGTTTTCAGCAAGTTACAACATTGAAATGCAGAAATAAGCACTTTTCCATAAACAAGCTCTAAATCATGTTTGATGCACTCTGGATGTCCAATTTTTGCTTGCTGTCTATAGTTGAGATGAAATGAACACCGTGGATAGTTTTCAGCAAGTTGCAACATTGAAATGCAGAAATAAGCACTTTTCCATAAACAAGCTCTAAATCATGTTTGATGCACTCTGGATGTCCAATTTTGCTTGCTGTCTAGTTGAGATGAAATGAACACCGTGGACAGTTTTCAGCAAGTTGCAACATTGAAATGCAGAAATAAGCACTTTTCCATAAACAAGCTCTAAATCATGTTTGAAGCACTCTGGATAAAAAAATTTTTTTATGTTTATTCGAGATGTTATGAAAACACGTGGACTGTTTTCAGCAAGTTACAACATTGAAATGCAGAAATAAGCACTTTTCCATAAACAAGCTCTAAATCATGTTTGATGCACTCTGGATGTCCAATTTTTGCTAGCTGTCTATAGTTGAGATGAAATGAACACCGTGGATAGTTTTCAGCAAGTTGCAACATTGAAATGCAGAAATAAGCACTTTTCCATAAACAAGCTCTAAATCATGTTTGATGCACTCTGGATGTCCAATTTTTGCTTAGCTGTCTAGTTGAGATGAAATGAACACCGTGGATAGTTTTCAGCAAGTTGCAACATTGAAATGCAGAAATAAGCACTTTTCCATAAACAAGCTCTAAATCATGTTTGAGCACTCTGGATAAAAAATTTTTTGTTTGTTTATTCGAGATGTTATGAAAACACTGTGGACTGTTTTCAGCAAGTTGCAACATTGAAATGCAGAAATAAGCACTTTTCCATAAACAAGCTCTAAATCATGTTTGATGCACTCTGGATGTCCAATTTTTGCTGTGCTGTGTCTAGGTTGAGATGAAATGAACACCGTGGACAGTTTTCAGCAAGTTGCAACATTGAAATGCAGAAATAAGCACTTTTCCATAAACAAGCTCTAAATCATGTTTGAAGCACTCTGGATAAAAAAATGTTTTTGTTATGTTTATTCGAGATGTTATGAAAACACTGTAGACTGTTTTCAGCAAGTTACAACATTGAAATGCAGAAATAAGCACTTTTCCATAAACAAGCTCTAAATCATGTTTGATGCACTCTGGATGTCCAATTTTTGCTTGCTGTCTCTAGTTGAGATGAAATGAACACCGTGGACAGTTTTCAGCAAGTTGCAACATTGAAATGCAGAAATAAGCACTTTTCCATAAACAAGCTCTAAATCATGTTTGAAGCACTCTGGATAAAAAATTTTTGTTATGTATTCGAGATGTTATGAAAACAAGGACTGTTTTCAGCAAGTTGCAACATTGAAATGCAGAAATAAGCACTTTTCCATAAACAAGCTCTAAATCATGTTTGAAGCACTCTGGATAAAAAATGTTTTTGTTATGTTTATTCGAGATGTTATGAAAACACTGTAGACTGTTTTCAGCAAGTTGCAACATTGAAATGCAGAAATAAGCACTTTTCCATAAACAAGCTCTAAATCATGTTTGATGCACTCTGGATGTCCAATTTTTGCTTGCTGTCTATAGTTGAGATGAAATGAACACCGTGGACAGTTTTCAGCAAGTTGCAACATTGAAATGCAGAAATAAGCACTTTTCCATAAACAAGCTCTAAATCATGTTTGATGCACTCTGGATGTCCAATTTTTGCTTTGCTGTCTAGTTGAGATGAAATGAACACCGTGGATAGTTTTCAGCAAGTTGCAACATTGAAATGCAGAAATAAGCACTTTTCCATAAACAAGCTCTAAATCATGTTTGATGCACTCTGGATGTCCAATTTTTGCTTGCTGTCTATAGTTGAGATGAAATGAACACCGTGGATAGTTTTCAGCAAGTTGCAACATTGAAATGCAGAAATAAGCACTTTTCCATAAACAAGCTCTAAATCATGTTTGATGCACTCTGGATGTCCAATTTTTGCTTGCTGTCTATAGTTGAGATGAAATGAACACCGTGGATAGTTTTCAGCAAGTTGCAACATTGAAATGCAGAAATAAGCACTTTTCCATAAACAAGCTCTAAATCATGTTTGATGCACTCTGGATGTCCAATTTTGCTGTGCTGTGTCTAGTTGAGATGAAATGAACACCGTGGATAGTTTTCAGCAAGTTGCAACATTGAAATGCAGAAATAAGCACTTTTCCATAAACAAGCTCTAAATCATGTTTGATGCACTCTGGATGTCCAATTTTTGCTGTGCTGTGTCTAGTTGAGATGAAATGAACACCGTGGACAGTTTTCAGCAAGTTGCAACATTGAAATGCAGAAATAAGCACTTTTCCATAAACAAGCTCTAAATCATGTTTGATGCACTCTGGATAAAAAATGTTTTTGTTATGTTTATTCGAGATGTTATGAAAACACTGTAGACTGTTTTCAGCAAGTTGCAACATTGAAATGCAGAAATAAGCACTTTTCCATAAACAAGCTCTAAATCATGTTTGATGCACTCTGGATGTCCAATTTTTGCTGCTGTCTATAGTTGAGATGAAATGAACACCGTGGATAGTTTTCAGCAAGTTGCAACATTGAAATGCAGAAATAAGCACTTTTCCATAAACAAGCTCTAAATCATGTTTGATGCACTCTGGATGTCCAATTTTTGCTGTGCTGTGTCTAGGTTGAGATGAAATGAACACCGTGGACAGTTTTCAGCAAGTTGCAACATTGAAATGCAGAAATAAGCACTTTTCCATAAACAAGCTCTAAATCATGTTTGATGCACTCTGGATAAAAAAATTTTTTGTTATGTTTATTCGAGATGTTATGAAAACACTGTAGACTGTTTTCAGCAAGTTGCAACATTGAAATGCAGAAATAAGCACTTTTCCATAAACAAGCTCTAAATCATGTTTGATGCACTCTGGATAAAAAATTTTTGTTATGTTTATTCGAGATGTTATGAAAAACACCGTGGACTGTTTTCAGCAAGTTGCAACATTGAAATGCAGAAATAAGCACTTTTCCATAAACAAGCTCTAAATCATGTTTGATGCACTCTGGATGTCCAATTTTTGCTTGCTGTCTATAGTTGAGATGAAATGAACACCGTGGACAGTTTTCAGCAAGTTGCAACATTGAAATGCAGAAATAAGCACTTTTCCATAAACAAGCTCTAAATCATGTTTGATGCACTCTGGATGTCCAATTTTTGCTTAGCTGTCTATAGTTGAGATGAAATGAACACCGTGGATAGTTTTCAGCAAGTTGCAACATTGAAATGCAGAAATAAGCACTTTTCCATAAACAAGCTCTAAATCATGTTTGATGCACTCTGGATGTCCAATTTTTGCTTAGCTGTCTATAGTTGAGATGAAATGAACACCGTGGAGTTTTCAGCAAGTTGCAACATTGAAATGCAGAAATAAGCACTTTTCCATAAACAAGCTCTAAATCATGTTTGATGCACTCTGGATGTCCAATTTTTGCTTAGCTGTCTATAGTTGAGATGAAATGAACACCGTGGATAGTTTTCAGCAAGTTGCAACATTGAAATGCAGAAATAAGCACTTTTCCATAAACAAGCTCTAAATCATGTTTGATGCACTCTGGATGTCCAATTTTTGCTGTGCTGTGTCTAGTTGAGATGAAATGAACACCGTGGATAGTTTTCAGCAAGTTGCAACATTGAAATGCAGAAATAAGCACTTTTCCATAAACAAGCTCTAAATCATGTTTGATGCACTCTGGATGTCCAATTTTGCTGTGCTGTGTCTAGTTGAGATGAAATGAACACCGTGGACAGTTTTCAGCAAGTTGCAACATTGAAATGCAGAAATAAGCACTTTTCCATAAACAAGCTCTAAATCATGTTTGATGCACTCTGGATAAAAAAATGTTTTTGTTATGTTATTCGAGATTTATGAAACACTGTGGACTGTTTTCAGCAAGTTACAACATTGAAATGCAGAAATAAGCACTTTTCCATAAACAAGCTCTAAATCATGTTTGATGCACTCTGGATGTCCAATTTTTGCTTGCTGTCTATAGTTGAGATGAAATGAACACCGTGGACAGTTTTCAGCAAGTTGCAACATTGAAATGCAGAAATAAGCACTTTTCCATAAACAAGCTCTAAATCATGTTTGATGCACTCTGGATGTCCAATTTTTGCTGTGCTGTGTCTAGTTGAGATGAAATGAACACCGTGGACAGTTTTCAGCAAGTTGCAACATTGAAATGCAGAAATAAGCACTTTTCCATAAACAAGCTCTAAATCATGTTTGATGCACTCTGGATGTCCAATTTTTGCTGTGCTGTGTCTAGTTGAGATGAAATGAACACGTGGACAGTTTTCAGCAAGTTGCAACATTGAAATGCAGAAATAAGCACTTTTCCATAAACAAGCTCTAAATCATGTTTGAAGCACTCTGGATAAAAAAATGTTTGTTATGTTTATTCGAGATGTTATGAAAACACTGTAGACTGTTTTCAGCAAGTTACAACATTGAAATGCAGAAATAAGCACTTTTCCATAAACAAGCTCTAAATCATGTTTGATGCACTCTGGATGTCCATTTTTGCTTGCTTGTCTAGTTGAGATGAAATGAACACCTGGACAGTTTTCAGCAAGTTGCAACATTGAAATGCAGAAATAAGCACTTTTCCATAAACAAGCTCTAAATCATGTTTGATGCACTCTGGATGTCCAATTTTTGCTGTGCTGTGTCTAGTTGAGATGAAATGAACACCGTGGATAGTTTCAGCAAGTTGCAACATTGAAATGCAGAAATAAGCACTTTTCCATAAACAAGCTCTAAATCATGTTTGATGCACTCTGGATGTCCAATTTTGCTTGCTGTCTATAGTTGAGAAATGCAGAAA
>NW_022263952.1:0-38781 GCF_002021735.2 Oncorhynchus kisutch
TGTGTGTGAATGAGAGAGAGAAAGACGAGTGAGAGATGTGTATGGAGAGTAGAAAGGAGCGTCGGCCATTGAATTGTCACTAATGTAATTAGCGTGATGCTCCTGCCGTGTGTGCGTTACCTTTTCACAGTGTGGGTTAAAAGCAGAGCATGACACACTAATGGAAAGGGAAACACCTACTCCTTTACCACGCGGCTCAGACTGCCTGTGGCTTTTGTAGAGGCACCGCGCGTTTATGCTTAAAGACAAAACGCAGACAGAGAGGGAGAGGGAGGGGGAGGGGGGGGGGGAGAGAGAGGGAAGGGAGGGGAGGAGAGAGAGGGTGGAAAGAGGAGGGAAAGGAGGGGGGAGAAGAGGGGGGATGGAAGAGAGAGGGAAAGGGAGGGGGGGAAGAAGAGAGAGGGATGGAAAGAGAGAGGGAAAGGGAGGGGGAAGGAGAGAGAGGGATGAAAGAGGGATGGAAAGGGAGGGGGAAGAAGAGAGAGGGATGGAAAGAAAGAGGGAAAGAGAATAGTGAGAACATGAGCGGGAGAGAGATGACAAGAGAAAGATACAATAATCCAAATAAAGGTGAAAGACAGAAAAGGTATTTTAAGTTCCTGTAACCATTTTGTCTCCTCTTCCCCCTCCTCGGCGTCTCCTGTCGTCGTCTGCTCCAAAATTCTCCATTGTACCAATTGGAGGTAAATGCTACAGTGCTAATCTCCTGTAAAGGTTAGCCCAGTGCCGTCATTAGCACTGCACAGAGGCTTTTAACCGACAGACAGGCAGCCGGCCGTCTCCTACAATTTGCCACAAAATCCGAAGTGGCTTCATACATCAGAAGCCATTTAATTTTAACGGAGGAGATGAGTTATTCTCTTCCTCTCTCTTTATCCCTCGCTTCTCAAAGATCACAGTGACATCGCCACGCGGTCCGGGGATCACAGTATGTCCTTTTTTCTCTGATGATGGAGGGATGATGATGATAAAGGAGGTAGAGAGGAAGATAGGAGCAGTAATAGATGGGGGGGAATGTCACTGCATTGTTCTAGTAATTTAGAAGGAGAGCATTCTCTTTATTTTTTTCTGTTTTCTCTCTCTGTCTCTTTAGAGCTCTCTCACTCTGTCTCTCTCTCTCTCACTCTCTCTCTCGCTGTCTGTCTTATATAGTGCTCTCTCCTCTCTCTCACTCTGTCTCTCCGTCTGTCTCTCTATAGTGCTCTCTCCTCTCTCTCACTCTCTCTCTCCGTCTGTCTCTCTATAGTGCTCTCTCCTCTCTCTCACTCTCTCTCTCCGTCTGTCTCTCTATAGTGCTCTCTCCTCTCTCTCATTCTAAATCTCTGTCTTTCTCTCTCTATAGTGCTCTCTCCTCTCATTCTAAATCTCTGTCTTTCTCTCTCTCTGTCTCTTTATAGAGCTCTCTCTCTGTTTCTCTCCGTCTGTCTCTCTATAGTGCTCTCTCTCCTCTTCTCTCATTCTAAATCTCTGTCTCTCTCTTTCTCTCTCTCTGTTCTCTCATGCTCTCCTCTCTCCTCCTCTCTAAATCTCTCTGTGCCTTCTCTCTCTCTTCTATAGCGCTCTCTCTCTGCTCCTATCTCTATATAGCGCTCTCTCTCTCTCTCTCTGTCTATATAGCGTCTCTCTTTCAGTCTCTCTCTCTTTCAGTCTCATAGTTCCTCTCTTTCAGTCTCTATTTATTCTACTCTCTCCTCCTCCCTTCCTCTCTTCTCTCTCTCTCTCTCTCTCTCTTGTCTGTCAGTCTTCTCTCTCCTCTCTCTCTTTCTCTCGCTCTCTCTCTCTCTCTCTCTCGTCTTATCCGCTCTCTCTCTCTCTCTCTGTCTCTCTCATGCTCTCTCTTTCCTCCTCTCTAAAATCTCTCTGTCGCTCTTCTCTCTCTCTCTATAGCGCTCTCTCTCTGCCTCTCTCCTCTCTTCTATAGCGCTCTCTCTCCTCTCTCCCGTCTATATAGCGTCTCTCTTTCAGTCTCTCTCTCTTCAGTCTTTCTCTCAAATAGTTCTCTCTTTCAGTCTTTCTCTATATTTCTCCTCCTCTCCTCCTCCTCCCTCCTCCCTCTCTCTCTCTCTCCTCTCTCTCTCTCTCTCCTCTCTCTCTCTCTCTTCTCTTTCTCTCGCCTCTCTCTCTTCTTCAGTCTCTCTCTCTCTCTCTCTTCAGTCTCTCTCTCTCTCTTTCAGTCTCTCCTCTCTTCTCTCTCTCTCTCTCTCTCTCTCTCTCTCTCTTCTCTCTCTCTTCCTCGCTCTCTTTGTATTCCCATACCTGTGGGCTGTGCTGCTGTGGGGACCAATTTGGCTCAAATGGAGCCTCTTCCTCATTTTTTTCCTTAATTAAAATCTGAAAGCATCCACACAGGGTTTGTGTGTTGTGTGTGTGTGTGTGTGTGTGTGTGTGTGTTGTGTGTGTGTGTGTGTGTGTGTGTGTGTGTGTGTGTGTGTGTGTGTGTGTGTGTGTGTGTGTGTGTGTGTGTGTGTGGTGGCTGCCTCCTTAGTTGTCCATTAGTCTTATAGAGATTGGTGATAACAAGACAAGGCGCTCTTTCCAGACTTTAATGATGCCGTGTCGTCTGCCACATTTTTGGTGTTCTCATATCACCAAATATCTCTAGATCACAATTTATGTATTTCTTATCAGAAAGAATACTGAGTGTTATGTATGGAAAAAAATGATAAAGCAGACTATTTGGCTTGTTATGTATAACAAACAAAAAATAGCTTTTACCCCAAAACATTAAGAGCTAAATGTGTTGTATTAGACAGCATAAGGAGTGTGCAGGTGTGTGGTGTGTGTGCATGTGTGTGTGTGCATGTGTGTGTGTGTTGTGGTGAGCGGTGGAGGTCCCAAAGGAGAACGGATGCTCTGAGATGCGCTGGCGCTCGCAGCGCAAACGGCTTCTCCAGTGAAGCTCGCTCCCCAGCTTCCCCCTCAGTAGCGAGGGGAGGAGTGTGTGTGTGTGTTTGTGTGTGTGTGTGTGTGTGTGTGTGTGTGTGTGTGTGTGTGTGTGTTGTGTGTGTGTGTGTGGTGTGTGTGTGTGTGTGTGTGTGTGGGAGGTAAGCGCGATGTCATTGAGCGTCTCCAAAAGGAGCGGCCGCAGTTGACTCAGTTGAGCCTGCGCTGGTCCTCACACCACTCATCCTCTCACATGCAAACAACACACGCTCACACACCCAGGATTCAGTCACACAGCTGCTGCTACGGAGCGCGGAGGAGTTACAGAGAGACGGAGGAGGAGAGAGAGCAAGAGAAGGGACAGGCAGCACCAGCAAAAGAGAAAGAGAGAAGAAGAAAGAGGGATGAGAGAGAAGCAGGCAGGGAGGGGTGGATTGCTGCTGTCACACTTTCACACCCTAATGTCTACGTTGGGCTAGAGAGATTTGATGGTAAGAGAAGTTCATGTATTATGTTGATGGTAGGTTGAATGTTTTTATACAGAGATTGCATGGGACTTTTTTTTATCATGTTTGCAAATATTTGCAATGTTTAGTTTTTTTGGTTCCTGGTTGATTTTGGAAGCTGGCTGCATTTAATGATTTAATTCTGCATTCTATTTGAGTGTAATTGGGTTGTCATTTGTTATTTCTGGTTTGGAATGCTGCATGTGCATATTTTTACTTTAGATTAGATTATAGTAAGAAGGTTTTTTTGTTGCCAAGAGTGACATTTATTTTATTTTATTACATTTTTTTACAAATTCTGTTTTATTTTTTACAGATAACCTACTTTGTGTGTGTATGTATATAAGTGAGTTTGGAGTGTGTGTTTCAGGCTTGAGAATGAGCGGGTAAGAGTTTCCAGGTTATGCATGGGTGACTTTGTTTTGCAAGTGATTT
The DNA here is from genome assembly GCF_002021735.2 of Oncorhynchus kisutch. Classification (NCBI taxonomy): domain Eukaryota; kingdom Metazoa; phylum Chordata; class Actinopteri; order Salmoniformes; family Salmonidae; genus Oncorhynchus; species Oncorhynchus kisutch. The sequence continues at coordinate 3,825 of NW_022263952.1, forward strand.
CTGGTTGTGTGTGTGTGTGTGTGTGTGTGTGTGTGTGTGTGTGTGTGTGTGTGTGTGTGTGTGGTGTGTGTGTGTGTGTGTGTGTGTGTGTGTGTGTGTGTGTGTGTGTGTGTGTGTGTGTGTTCTGAGGACAGCCCATACGAAATGACTGGCAGATGGTTAAAGGCAAGAGGGCCGCTGACAGAAAAAGAGAGACCCCTCCTTCCACATCATCTCCTCCATCCCTCCTTTCTTCTCTCCCTCCTCCCTCACTTTCACCCCCCCTCGTCTCCAGCTCTCCTCCTCCCTCCTTACCTTCAGCATTCTGCTCATCCTGCCCTCTCTTCCTCTCCCACTTGAAGACCCTGAGGAAATACACTGCGCTCTCCTCCAGAATGAACTCTGCACACACTCCTCAGCGACCGGCCGCCAAGAGAAACCCTCTCACACTCCCTCTCCTCTAGAAGCTCCCTCTGTTCAAAAAGAAGAGGGGGAAAAAAACGACAGCCCAACCCCCAAATCCCAAACCCACCTTCACTGACTTTTTTAAATCCCCTCCTCCCCCCTCTCTCCCCCCTCCCTCTTTCTCTAGTCCGAGGAGGCAGGGTTGGATGTGAGAGGCAGCAGCGAGGAGAGAAGCAGCCAGGCGCCCAGAGACCCAGAAAGCGAGAGGGCACCAGAGTCCACCCTGAGCGGCACCGCCAACACCCCGACTACCACCTCTACCAGCAGCATCACCTCCAACCAGCACCACAACAACAGCGCTAGCCCCACAGCCGTCTCCAGCAGTAGCAGTAGCGGTGGCTCCAGTGGTGCCATAGGTGTTAGCATAGTTAGCCGCAGCGCTAAGGAGCAGAGGGGAGGTCCTCCATGCAGTTCAGCACCAGACCTCCCAGTGCTGAGCCTGGCTTCATGGGGACATGGCAGCAACAGAGCACTGACCAGAGCAACCTCCTCTTCAGAATGTCCCAGCAGGTGAGTCCCCTCCTCTTCATTCAACCATCTGTTTTTCTGTCTTTTATCTTTCATGGTGATCCGTCTGTTTCTTAGTTGTGATGTGTCCCGCCTGTGTGTTTATTTGAGGTATAAATACCTCCCCAACTTTTTTTGACACTTGGTGTGTGTTTAGGTGTTGTGGTAGGTGCTGCTGCTGCTGCTGGTGGTGTGTGTGTGTGTGTGTGTGTGTGTGTGTGTGTGTGTGTGTGTGTGTGTGTGTGTGTGTGTGTGTGTGTGTGTGTGTGTGTGTGTGTGTGTGTGTGTGTGTGTGTGTGTGTGTGTGTGTGTGTGTGTGGGAGAGAGAGAGGGGGGGGGGATATGTGAGTGTGTGTGGGATAATGTTTTGTTTTTGAAAGAGTTAATATTATGTGGGTTGACATGATTATTCCTCATTTTGCATTTTTCAGTCTTCATTTTTGTGTTTTATTTGCCTTGCATTGGGCTATTTTGTTGAATAGTAATCCTGTGCAGTTTGGGTCTGGTGTGTGTGCTTGTGAGTGTATATGCACCTGACATTGTGCACTGCACTCTTCTCCTGAAATAATGATCAAATGTTGTAATTGAATTGCATATTAGTTCCAATAAAAGACAGCATACATTTTAATGTTTACAAAAAGGGACGAAATATAAGATGCCATGAGTTATTTCCCCGGATTGTCCCCTGCCTCGTTTGGTTACGGTTGCGCTCACCCCACTCCTCCTAATTTGTCTGTGCAATATAGTTCAAAAGCAGAAATTGTAGTGTTTGTGTAACCCCGCGCTGATAAAGACTGTGGAAGAGTCGCCCTCTGGGTCGGGCTAATTGACTACATGTGGTCCGCTCAGGAAGCCTCGAACACGGGCTAGAGACAGGCAACCGTGAGTGAATAGCCAGAGCCTGGAAGAGCGATAACGGATACCTATAACTGAGGGAAGTTCACATTTCCTCCGACAACTAGCGTCCGTTATCGTTCCTGTTCACAGTCGTGTGTTTTATGACTTTGTCTTTTTTTGAGAAGTATAAAATATCTCGGCGTTGTGGTTTTTAAAGGAGTGTGGCTGTGGGGAGATGGTTTCATTGGTGATGTACACTGCGTTGAGGTAAAGGAGTAGAAAGAGAAAAGGGGAGTTGTAAAGGAGGGTAGTTAGTTGGTCATTAATCATAGTGGAACCTGTGTGTGTCTCCGTACCATGCACACGCTGTTACGCATGCGAAGGCCGCGGCAGGCAGACCTTGAGCAATCGCCAGTCTCTGCCGTGTCGAGTTTGAAAATAAACGTATTAGTGGTTATTTTATGAATCACAGTCTTTTCTACTACTTTTATCACCGATGTTGTGCATATGAATATTGCTTTTTTAATTGAGCAATTACTTAAAGCAATTGAAAATAAATACGCGTTGTTTTGAGTGATTTAAACCCTGTTGCCAATATTTCCATGACTGTGTTCTCTCACCGAAATGTGTGAAATTGTTTGCTCTTATTCAGTGAAATGATTCACACATGATTCCCTTTATTTGACCTTTCTCTAAATGTATGAGGCATGTGTGGAGAATTGTCAGTGGCCTCTGTTTTTTCATGCACACCTGCACATCATATTGGACACGCATGATGCATCCTCTCACTTTCAACACATGTTTTGAGCTGTGTGTATTATTAATATAAACTACTGCAAAGCTATTGACATGTCGATTGGAATAACGGAACCATATCGCACGAGGATGCTCCTGGCTCAGTCTCATTCGTCCTCGCGCGGCATCTGCGTGCAGGTGGATGGGCCCCGCGCTCATACACGGAGGAGCATCCAGCATCTGCTGGGACTCACGTTTCGTAATCCCCCTTTTTACAAATGCGCGCCGTTGTTTCAATATAATCAGCTGTGGGACTCGTTGTTATTTATCCTCCCTCGCACCACTTAGAAGGCATCTTTCCATGTTTAGTAGGCATGACAAAAATCCTCCAAAGAAGCCTCACCTTGACAGACTGCCTTATTGGAATCTAACCGATAATGACTTTGTGTTTGCCGAGCCGCGCGCGCCTTGGGGTATTGGGAGAAATGAGTGTTATGGGGGCTCGTGTTTCAAATCCTCCCTTTAAAGATCAGCTAAGTGACATGAGTCATGGGTGCGTTTTTATCGGTGTTAGTGCAAATTATTTCAAAGCAATCGATTGAGACGCAAGCAGGAGCAGTATGTGTTGATGTGAGTGAGGGCATGTTGTTTACGGGTGCTGGTTGTGATTTTGCAGCGAAGAATCCAGTCTCAGACCATTTGATATCCTCTGAATTTATACATTCACTGCATAGTAGCCTACCTATACAAGTCATCAGGGAACATGCAATAATTACGTGTTCGTGTATGATTCCTTTTTTTTTTTTTCAATTCTTATGTTCATTTATAGAATAGCATGCATATGTTCAAACACAATTTACAGCAGGTGAGCAATTATATTGCCAAGGAATGTCACCTCAAAAGAAACCAAAACAATTATCTAAATTACCATAGAATGAATTGTAAAAACAATCATTTAACCTGGTTGGATATTATTATTATTTTTTTATATATTTAATTTATAACATTTGCAACCTCAACGTTACACTATGTCAACACCTGCTTCTCATATTAGAAGTGTATTTTTACGACGAGTAATGTGCTAATTCGATCCAATCAAATCAAAATAGGAAGTGCATTTCAATTAAATGCGTACATTGCCTTTTGCATGAGTACTAATAGAGAGACAAGCAAACAGAGAGAGACATGGTTTTAATTTTGTTTAGATATCATGTCTTTTTCAATCAGGCTACCTTTTAAACGTAAATATAAGAAACGAAATCGAAAATTCAGAAACCATGAATGGCAAAAAATTTATTGGGAAAGGCCTGGCATGTTTCGCATCGTTTCTCCAGACTTCTAGTAAGAATCATTTCATTTTTGGATTCTCTGTTTTTTCCTTGACTGCCATCTTTTCATGGTCGAATACATTCCATGCAAATCCAACCGTTATAATGCTTGTAATTGAAGTAAATTATTAAGAATTACAACGAAGATTACGCCTATACCCTATATAAAATGGAATATAGGCCTACCTCCTCTCTATTCGCCTGGCTTTTGGTTTTTATTTTTGTCTGTTGGTGATAAGAGGATTTATAAACAACCTTATATTAAATATTAAATTATATCTACAAAAGCAGATACACGAGTTAAGTCAATAAAATAGACTCAACACATTGTCAAATAATTGCATCTGCTTTCTTTATATTTAAGGATGTGCGGATCATTTTATGTATAATCTGCAGGGAAATTATTATCATATTTCGTTATGTAAACTCCCCGTAAATTATGTTCAACTATCTTTTTAAGCCTTCCACAGCATTACGGTGTAATAATATTTTGACGTCGTAATTGAGTACTTTGTTTTGGGTACATGCATGGATATTAATATCGACCTTTGCAAGTTAAACAGTCCGCAGTTAAGTGATATCACTGCGCCTCTAATTGGTCCATCACTAGTAGGCTAATTCCCCCTCAATAAACCAGCATTAAGCCATGCCATTTTATTTTCCCTTGCGCCTCAAAAGCTGAGGGGTGTGGAACAACTCAAGGATTTACTTAGGGCTCGTAAAATGTTGCCGCGGCGCACCTCTTCTGTGAGGGTCTAATGCCAGTCAGGCGAAGGAAGATATCGAGGAAATCTTGAAGAAATAGGGCCGGTAGCATTTACATCGCCAGGGTATGTTTTCAATCTAAATATCTGCTCTTAATTAGCTCGCCCTTCTAAATTCTTCCCTTCTCTTCTGCAAGGCGGGTGCTGTAACGCGGCTTCCTCTGAAGTGCGACAGGTCGACAATGGGCCGAGACCTTACAGACGAGGTACAGTCGCTTCTATAGCTTGACATGTTTCTCTTATCTTCTCGGTATTGTTACAGCATCTGAGATGCTGGCATGCAGCGGTATTTGATCCCAATACAAGCAATAGGTGGATTAACACATCAGAAATGTTAGTGGAAAATATTAACTATAGTAATTATGTAGGTTATTATTATAACTAATATATGTTAATAATGGGCCAAGCATGAACACAATGGTATATTTATAATTATAATAATACTGTATTATTGTATTATTTTTTTGCTATTAAACTAGTTCAGCAATTTTCTAAATATGCCATTATACTTTTATTACTGTTATTATTGTTGAGTGTTATTTCATGTTTGAAATGCCAGGTGCATGGTCTATAGCAGAGGATTCTATCAGAACTCATGGTCTATAGCAGAGGATTCTATCAGAACTCATGGCCTATAGCAGAGGATTCTATCAGAACTCATGGTCTATAGCAGAGGATTCTATCAGAACTCATGGTCTATAGCAGAGGATTCTATCAGAACTCATGGCCTATAGCAGAGGATTCTATCAGAACTCATGGCCTATAGCAGAGGATTCTATCAGAACTCATGGCCTATAGCAGAGGATTCTATCAGAACTCATGGCCTATAGCAGAGGATTCTATCAGAACTCATGGTCTATAGCAGAGGATTCTATCAGAACTCATGGCCTATAGCAGAGGATTCTATCAGAACTCATGGTCTATAGCAGAGGATTCTATCAGAACTCATGGTCTATAGCAGAGGATTCTATCAGAACTCATGGCCTATAGCAGAGGATTCTAGCAGAACTCATGGCCTATAGCAGAGGATTCTAGCAGAACTCATGGTCTATAGCAGAGGATTCTATCAGAACTCATGGTCTATAGCAGAGGATTCTAGCAGAACTCATGGCCTATAGCAGAGGATTCTAGCAGAACTCATGGCCTATAGCAGAGGATTCTAGCAGAACTCATGGCCTATAGCAGAGGATTCTATCAGAACTCATGGCCTATAGCAGAGGATTCTATCAGAACTCATGGCCTATAGCAGAGGATTCTATCAGAACTCATGGCCTATAGCAGAGGATTCTATCAGAACTCATGGCCTATAGCAGAGGATTCTATCAGAACTCATGGCCTATAGCAGAGGATTCTATCAGAACTCATGGCCTATAGCAGAGGATTCTATCAGAACTCATGGCCTATAGCAGAGGATTCTATCAGAACTCATGGCCTATAGCAGAGGATTCTATCAGAACTAATGGCCTATAGCAGAGGATTCTATCAGAACTCATGGCCTATAGCAGAGGATTCTATCAGAACTCATGGCCTATAGCAGAGGATTATAGCAGAACTCATGGCCTATAGCAGAGGATTCTATCAGAACTCATGGCCTATAGCAGAGGATTCTAGCAGAACTCATGGCCTATAGCAGAGGATTCTATCAGAACTCATGGCCTATAGCAGAGGATTCTAGCAGAACTCATGGCCTATAGCAGAGGATTCTAGCAGAACTCATGGCCTATAGCAGAGGATTCTAGCAGAACTCATGGCCTATAGCAGAGGATTCTATCAGAACTCATGGCCTATAGCAGAGGATTCTATCAGAACGCATGGCCTATAGCAGAGGATTCTATCAGAACTCATGGCCTATAGCAGAGGATTCTATCAGAACTCATGGCCTATAGCAGAGGATTCTAGCAGAACTCATGGCCTATAGCAGAGGATTCTAGCAGAACTCTGCAATAGTTCTATTGTATTTATTTCCCCTAACCACTTTGTGAATAATTCTCAGTTCTAAGATTTGAAACATCTTTAAATGAATGCGTTATCATTTTCTCTGAACTATGATTACTATAGGCCTATATCAATAGATTTTTCATGTTGGTGACATTTTAACATCGTAATGGATTTCCTCTGCATGTCCTGCACTCAAGCAGAATGAACTACACATATTTAAATTAAGAAAATATACACGATGCAAAAGCAGATCAGACAATGCAATAATGTCACATATATTTCACACACGAGTTGCAAGAAGGGTATATGTTCAGAAGATGTGGACTGTGTACAGAGAGGACTGTGTATAGAGTACGGGGGTTGACACTGCAGTCAGGAGATATAGCAGGGCAGGCATCATCAGCATGGAGCTGTCTGTCTGTCTGTCTGTCTGTCTGTCTGTCTGGTTCATGTCAATACATTGACGGCTTAGATGGACTGCTTTACAGCGAGGTCATTACCGAACTATCGATTACATCTGCTGTATTCTCTTCAACCAATACCTCTCCATTTCTGTACCACACAATCTCTCCTTATTGCTGTCATTTTGGTTATACACATATCTGCCTGTATAATCTGTATTATCTATCATTTTCAAGTGGTCCTATATTTTCTAATGTAAGATACATATTTATATAACTTCTGTACATGTGCAACCATTTTGTTATTTCATGTGGTTTTACCCCATCAACTGAAATCTGCATTTGTGGAGTGTAGGCTATTACACCTGCCCTGCTATAGGCTGTATGTATCTGAATGTAAACCCTGCTATAGGCTGTATGTATCTGAATGTAAACCCTGCTATAGGCTGTATGTATCTGAATGTAAACCCTGCTATAGGCTGTATGTATCTGAATGTAAACCCTGCTATAGGCTGTATGTATCTGAATGTAAACCCTGCTATAGGCTGTATGTATCTGAATGTAAACCCTGCTATAGGCTGTATGTATCTGAATGTAAACCCTGCTATAGGCTGTATGTATCTGAATGTAAACCCTGCTATAGGCTGTATGTATCTGAATGTAAACCCTGCTATAGTAATATCTCTCCCTATAGGCATGGCAGACATCATATTAGATCTCCTAGTTAGTTTTGTCTGAGTCAATAATGGACTTAATGTCATCCTCTTCAGTGTAGATCAGAGGGGCCTTAATTCACCTATTAACATAGTATTTCTGAGGGAGGGGTGTTTTTCCCCCCGTTCAGTTCATCGCTGTGCTGTTGCATGCAAGAATTTGTTAGTGTGTGTTTGCGTTGTTTAAAAATGAGAGCGAGAGAGAAAGTGGGCTAATTTTCTAGGAGAGTGTCGTGCTTTGTTTTCCCCTCAGAGGATATATTGCCTGTGTGCTGGCTGTGTTTAACGGGCTGTTTTCCTTCCTCTGCCGAGGCCTGTTGCATGTGTGTGTGTTTCTGCCTGCGTGTCTGATATTATAATATTTTCAGTGTCTTTTATTCCTGAGGGTTTTGTGACTACACCATTCTCTGCATCTCTGATGGGCTGCATGACCACAGATACCATCATGTGTATGAGGTGTTTTCCCTTCTTATCTTTTGCATGTGTTCAAGTACCTGTAGAACCAGTGAGTATTTCAGGGAAAGAGTGGCGTTTTTCTCTCTCTGTACAGGGCTGGCTCTGTCTCTGGCTCCATGAGTGTGCGGGTGCGAGCTGATGTGTGTGCGGGTCTTGGCTGGCCTTGGCTGGAGGAGACGAGAGGTGAAAGGGGATATGTGGAGGAAGCGCCATGCCACTTCTCTCTTTCTATGTATCCCTCTCTCTCGCTACCGCTCTCTCTTGCTACCGCTCTCTCTCGCTACCGCTCTCTCTCTCTCTCTCTCTTTCTCTCTCTCTCTCTCTCTCTCTCTCTCTCTCTCTCTCTCTCTCTCTCTCTCTCTCTCTCTCTCAGCTCTAATACCAGCCCCTAAGCCCTGGGGTCCTCCCTCCCTCCCCTCCCCTCCCTCCCCTCCCTCCCCTCCCTCCCTCCCTCCCTCCCTCCCTCCCTCCCTCCCTCCCTCCCTCCCTCCCTCCCTCCCCTCCCTCCCTCCCTCCCTCCCTCCCTCCCTCCCTCCCTCCCTCCCTCCCTCCCCCTTAGTACACTCGATGAGTAAGGTAGTTCTATCACCGGGGAAGTGGCCATAGAGGAAGGGGACACTGCGTCATTGGCCCAAAGGAGGGGGACCGCTTTGGGTGTAACACAGGAAGTCCCAGTTATAGGGTCACTGTTTTCAAAGGGACAGAGGAAATGGCCCAGTCCAAGGCAATGCCTACCCAGTCACAATGAGTGAGTGAGTGTATCCTAGCTGAGCGGTGGAAGTGGTGCTGAGTGGCTGGGTGTTACTGTGTGGTCTGTCCTTATCAGGTTTGGATGGACTGTAGCTCTGTAGTGTTTTCATTGGCGCCGTCCTCTCTGGGCTGGAGACCGGAGTGATCCTCACGTGTGTGTGTCTCTGGGCTGGAGACCGGAGAGATCCTCACGTGTGTGTGTGTGTCTCTGGGCTGGAGACCGGAGTGATCCTCACATGTGTGTGTGTGTGTCTCTGGGCTGGAGACCGGAGTGATCCTCACGTGTGTGTGTGTTTCTGGGCTGGAGACCGGAGTGATCCTCACGTGTGTGTGTGTGTGTCTCTGGGCTGGAGACCGGAGAGATCCTCACGTGTGTGTGTGTGTGTCTCTGGGCTGGAGACCGGAGAGATCCTCACGTGTGTGTGTGTGTGTGTCTCTGGGCTGGAGACCGGAGTGATCCTCACATGTGTGTGTCTCTGGGCTGGAGACCGGAGTGATCCTCACGTGTGTGTGTGTGTGTGTCTCTGGGCTGGAGACCGGAGTGATCCTCACGTGTGTGTGTGTGTCTCTGGGCTGGAGACCGGAGTGATCCTCACGTGTGTGTGTGTGTCTCTGGGCTGGAGACCGGAGAGAGGGATCTTACCTACCGCTAATGAAGCCTGGAGGCTACTTTCTTTTTGACCTCTTCCTCGTTTCTCCTCTGTTCCCGAGCCCTGGTCCTTCCGTAACCCTGTTTCTCCTCACTCTGCCCTCCAGCCGGGCCCCAAGCCTGGGGGTCCCTGCTGGCCTTCTCTTTCTGACTGTCACCCCCTAGAGGGGTTCAACCACTGTTAATTACACTGTGGGATCTGGGTAATTAGGGTCTGGGATGGGGGGGGGGGAGGACTCTGCTCTAAGGTAGCGGTCTCTCTCTCTCTCGCGTTCTTTTTCTTTTTTTCTCTCTCCATTGGTGTTGTTAGATTGGCTTGTGGGGAGTGTCAGTGAGAGTGTGCATAGTGGAAAAATGGAGAAGGTGTAGGGGTGTGTTTAAATACGTCAGTTACTGCAGTATGGTCCTGTTATTTCTGGACGAGAGCAGAGACATGGTAGAATCTGAGGTGAGAGGAGGAGAGGAGAGCAAAGGTGTGTGTGTGTGTGTGTGTGTGTGTGTAAGGTGGATGTGGACCACTTGTACGTTTTACCGTGTGTGTGTCTGCGTGCCCAAGTTTGTGGTTTAGATGGCATGTAGAGTTTAGGAGAGTTTAGGAGAGGGAAGACGCACAAGGTGCCATTCATTATACGGCCACCACGTGTTTATCTAAGCGTCAGGCATGAAGATATGACGTCCAAACCTATTTTTGCTTTGAACTTTTTTCAACTCGCACGTTAAAAATAATTCACGCTGTGGACATTTAATTTAGGGCCCCCTTTTTCCTTTTAATCAGAATATGAATTAATTTGGTTATTTAATTTGCTGCGGTTATGCCATTTAATAAACATTTGTCAGTGTAGTTTGTAGTAGTTTCTGTTTCAACTGCATATTTTAATATTCATGATTTAAATTCCCTCAATCTCCCTATTTTTGCGAGGCAGACATGGAATATTAAAATGCTCTGGAGATCCTTCAATGTTCTCGTTGTTTTGTCGACTAACACACAGAGTGTGTTTCAATCTCTAAGATATTCTGTTTTGTCACATCGTCAATTTCTAGTGAATTATTTTCCTACTATCGGGAGACATTCTTCATATTTTAAAACGTCTGTCTCTTGTTTGATGAAAACGCATGAATCAAACTCAGATATTTTTATTGTATTTCCAGTTTATAACCGTAGAGATCAATCATTTGTACGATAGTTTGTACTTCCAATGATCTGATGAAAATAGCCTAACTAACTAATAAGTCTTCCCTGAGTTCGAGGGTTATAGAATGGACATTGAAAACATCACCCAGAGTTTTCCAGCCAAGTCACAGCAAATGATCTCATTTGGATTTGATCCTCAGCCTTGCATAAGACGCAGAGCTGTGACACGAAGCCTCACACTGAAACAATGTGGGCGTCATCTGTCTGCGGCTCTGTAGCACTGTAACACCGGTGTTGTGTGAACATACGTTCACCCTGTCGTCTCCTGTCTCCCGCTGCAGCTACTGATCAATATGGGACGTGAGGATCACTCACGGGGTCAGGATCACTCACGGGGTCAGGGTGATCTGTCTCCTGCATGATATCTCTGGTGTTTGGATGAAGGGATAGATGGATGGATCGACGACTGGAGTGGGTTGGAGAGAGACAGAGTGTCTTCTAATAGTGTTTTCTTTGTGAACGTACTGTGTTGGGGTCGTTGCTACGACAGCAGTGTATGCGTACGGAGTCTGTGTGTGAGTGTGTGTGTGTGTGTGTGTGTGTGTGTGTGTGTGTGTGTGTGTGTGTGTTCAGGAACGACAGCAATGCAGGGCCATCTGCTTGTGTCTTATCAGGGAGATGAGTCCTCCACCAGCCTTTTCTCATGGACCCCCTCCTACTTCTTACAGGCCCTGAGAGAGAGAGAGTGTGCGTGTGCATGTGCGTGTGTGTGTGTGTGTGTGTGCCGCACCCAGACCTCTCACACACTCCTCACACCCCACTGTGTTGCACACTCTGAAACAGAGCTGTCCGTCTACCCCACCGGTTAAAACCATTATAAATACCAAATACAGGATATTCAGAAACTGGCTAGCAGCTTGTTTGTTTTCACCTTATGTTGTACACAATCTCTAGTGTCCAGTTCAACATTAAATTGTGTCTTTCCTGGTTTTGGGTAAAAAACATGTTTTGCTTATTATAATCTCCGGAGAGAAAGATAGAATGATCAACCTGGATTCTATTCTGTTATATTCCTGAAGGTGCTAGTGGATTTATGAGTTGTTTATAGGCCATTGTGTGTTTGTCTGTCAAATGGTTTATTTAGTCTTGGTGTGTTGTAAACAACGATAATGTTAGCTGCCAGTGTGTTGCTAGCTAATCCCTGTGTATTGATGTGTGTGTGGCCTATGGCCCTGTCAGTGCTGGGTTTACAGCAACAACTACCACACAGCAGGAAACCATATGGTAACAAGGTTATTCAACTCTTTTTACAGTCTTATAGCAGTGTAATAATATGATTCAGACATGCTTTTTATACACAACACTGAGGCGATGGGCATCGTCTAATAATTTGGAAATAACGATTATTCATTATTTTATCTGAAATTTGACGTTGCATGTTCCTTCTGAAAAAATACAATTCTTCTCTTCTATATCCACCATGTAATGATGATTGTGAATATTATAGATGTGTGTAGTAGAGGTTGTACTGTAGCTACAGAGGCCATATGTAGTCCCTATGATCTGTAAAGAACGGAGACATCTAACTGGCAGGGAGTTTGATTCAGTCTAGAGCTCTGAACCATAGAAATACACTATATTACAAATAGAAATATATTAACTAGATAAAGGACAGTTGGATTTTATGCAGAGCTATAGTTTGATACAGTATGTTTGGGTAAAACAGAGTTGGGCTGATGCGATTCAGATTGTACTAAAATACTTTTTTGACAAATCTCTATTTCTATTTTTCAAGCATTGCCCATAATCACCCCAATCTTGGATGGCGCTGCCTGTTCAAATACATGAAAAGGTGTGGGTATTTCTCTCTCTTATCCTTTTCAGAGTGAGGGTCTTTATTTTTCTTTGGCCTGCCTTAGTTTCCTGCGGCGGGGGGAAGTCGTCAGTCGGTGCGGAGCGAAGGGGAACGAGGGGAAGTGGCTGTTTGAATAGAGTGTTGCTCAGGATGTCACCACCCCACAGCCTGCCTAATGAGGGGACATTAGCACCGTGGCCTGGCCCCCGACACACACGCACGCACGCACGCACACACACACACAGGCACACAGGCATGTGCGTACACACACACACACACACACACACACACACACACACAGACACACACACACATTCTGCTCAGGGGCTGACAAGGCCGGAATGAAGCAGCTGTCGCCAGGCCTGCGGGACTGAGGGGGTCCAAGGGGCAGAGGGAGCATAAGATGTTCAAGACCTGGGAGGCAACCAATGTAGCCACTGTGACCTGGGTAGTGCCACTGACACACAGCGCCACCATAAGTCAGCACACAATTAGCAGGAACACACACTCACACACTTGCTGAGTGCAACATGGACACACACAAAAAATACACACACTCAGACATGCATAATATTATTTTCCTTCCCCAAAGGTTTATTCCGAGATATTTGGCACTTCCATCTGTAGACATGACTTGGTATTGTCCCTGAGCGAGGAGGAATGTGACACACCGTTGACCCACACTAAGAGACATGAACTTGTGCATACATACTTTCACAGGGGCCCATCCTGTTATTCCTCCTGACTTGTTTTTTTTTGTTTGCGTTGGAACTGTGCCAGTGCCACAGGCAGGTTGATGGCCTACTATTTTTACCAGCAGCCAGGTCTAAGGACCCCTCCTCTATACCAACAGCCAATTTGTCCTTTCAACGCAGACGACAATGGAAAAAACACTCACGCTTACCTCTCAAGGAACACAACCCTTTCATTTTTCAGTTAGCGCAACGGCTAATTCGGTCCCTGTTATTTCACATAATGCCGAGGAAGAATTGCTACTATTATTATTGCCGGTGGACCGTTATTATCTCTGGCTATTTAAGGAGGTAGATAATGATGGTAATTTGACTTGTTCTGCGGCGCTCGGAGGTCGACTGACTTTCCCCCCCCTGATAATGCGACACTCACTGTGTGTGTGTGTGTGTGTGTGTGTGTGTGTGTGTGTGAGCTCCTGTTAATGTGTCATAGCACTTGGGATGTGCTAGAACATTGTTGCTCTAATCAAAACCAAGCCTCTACGGCTCCCTGTTTGGACCAAACATGTCATTACCAAAGTATTGTACAGAGAGAAAAACGACAGGGCAATTTGTTCTTTTGAATAATGATTGTGCTCTGTGTCTACTTTGACAAGACATACTGTAGCCTAGGTGATGTGGGGCCGACTACAGCTGAGGTCTGGACGACCAGACAACTTCCTCTCCTTCTTTCTTTCCCGTCTTTCTTCATAAGCCTTCCCCCTCTCTTCTTCCTCGTTTGTTCCCCTCCTCCATCGTTCTGTGTGTGTCTATCCATCTCTCCCCCTCTGCTGCTGTAATCTGCTGTGTGACGCTTGGAGACGTGGGGAGGATTGTGGGGAGGATTGTATGGAGGGTCTGGAGAGAGGAGAGGAGTGGTACTGGTGAGGTTGGGCTCATGGCCAACAGCATTTTAGACTAAAGCCATCACTCTCTTTCACACACACGAATGAACACACACACACACACACACACACACACACACACACACACACACACACACACACACACACACACACACACACACACACACACACACACACACACACACACACACACACACACACACACACACAGCACGTACACACACACACACAGAATGCCTTAATTTGTGTTAATACTTAAGGAAAAGCATCACCTCGCCCATCGGCAGTCATAGTTCTCACACAACGGTGTCAACATTTTTATCCAGAAAGAAATCAGGAAGTCCCACCTTGAAAGATGGTTAAACAGGCTAACTAGCGTCTTCCATTAGGGACGTGTTGGGGCAACATGTGCTTGTTAACCCTCTCTTCCTGTTTCTAAAGATGTTTGTGCTGTTAGATTAATAGCATTTAATGGCCACTGTTAAACACAGCTGTTTCACCATCTTAGAACGTGTGTTTTTAAGGTGAGCTGCAACACTGGGTGGTGTGTGTGTGTGTGTGTGTGTGCGTGTGTGTGTGCGTGTGCGTGTGCACTCGTTGCAGATAGTATGTGGGCTGGTGTGGGAGAGGCTGTTCGTGCTGTCACTGAGTGGAACCATACCTACACACACACACACACACACACACACACACACAGGGAGGGTATGTTTGACATTTTCTTAGCTAAGAAGAAAGTTGCATGAGAGACCTGCACCGACACTGAACTCCACTTTAAAGCTGCTCCTTCATGGAACCTGTTCCTACAGCATCATCAGTTATGGAGCACCATCACACTCTGCCTTTCTCAATCCATAATGCCAATCAAGTCACAAATGATCTTGTTTGCTCCGTGTGATGGACTTCAAATGAACTAGCTGGCGTATCCCAGGCAACTAGGCAGAGGTGAGAGGTCGCGGCCCTGAGTGTGTGACCTCTTGGCCCCTCGTAACCCCCCACCCCCCACCCCGGCTGTTTCACACCACTCAGCTAAAGAGGCTGTTTCCCATCTTACACAAAGGGACAAAGTGAAAAGTCTGGTAACAAGCGAAAACGGAGCTGTGTGTGTGTGTGTGTGTGTGTGTGTGTGCTGGAGTGATGTTGTTGTGTGTGTGTGTGTGTGTGTGTGTGTGTGTGTGTGTGTGTGTGTGTGCTGGAGTGATGTTGTTGTGTGTGTGTGCTGGAGTGATGTTGTGTGTGTGTGTGTGTGTGTGTGTGTGTGTGTGCTGGAGTGATGTTGTGTGTGTGCCCGCATCAGGCACTCTGGAGCCGTGTGTGTATGTTTCCTGTGTGTGTGTCCTTAGTTTGTAATGGATACTCACACTCACATTTTCTCTGTTGATGTTTTCATTTAAATGGCGTGGCCCACCTTTCCTATTGTCGGGAAACACACAGTGGTAAGTGCTTTGTTGGAACCCTGTCCGTATACATGATGTGTGGAACTCCAAAAAACATTGAATATTTCATGACACATAATCCATTAGACATGTTTCCCCTCTGAACATTATGAATATAAAGCTTTTTGTTTATCATGAAGATGCCTTCACACTGCAGCTTGTTGATCTTTGCTTTGTACAGGGGAGGAGCTTTGACACCAATAGATTTATCAATAAGATTTATGGCCATTTTCCCATCTATCCGCTAACCTCGTAAATTTACAGCTTTAACCTCGTGTCACCCCGGGTCGTAGGTCACATCCGGCGAGTCTTTGCGCCTCATCGATCTTCCGCCCCACCTCCATCGCCCCCAAATATGACACGATCAGAAAAGAATCCGATAATGTGGTAGCGATTTCAGAGATTTTGAGTCGTTGGTGGCACGGATGATTACAGCACGTTGAAAATGACACTACCCGTATGATTCAGAGAGAGGAGGGGATATAACCCTATCAGATGCTGAGATCAATTGATAATAGGTATGAAATCACAGAGGTGATTAGAAATGGTCGGCCATGTTGTTAAATGCTGTCAGATCTGTTAAGAGGAGGCTAACACCTCTCAGCTTGCAAGGGAGTAATAGCATCAGCCGTAACTCCATCCGCCGGCAAGTGTGTGTGTGTGTGTGTGTGTGTGTGTGTGTGTGTGTGTGTGTGTGTGTGTGTGTGTGTGTGCTGTGTGTGTGTGGTGTGGGTGTGTGTGTGTGTGTGTGTGTGCTGTGCGTGTGTGTGTGTGTGCTGTGCGTGTGTGTGTGCATGCGTGCGTGCGTCGTGTAAAGCAGTGTGAGCACGCATCAAGGAAAGAGCCCCGAGGTAGCTCCTGGCATTTTATTGCAGCCACCAGACGCCTGTCACTGGTGGAAGAAAAAGAACGGGGGATGAGGAGGAGGAGAGGAGAGGGGGAGGAGATGGGAGGAGGAGGGCAGGGGCCACCACTGCTTCAAATCATGTCACGTAGCGCTAATTCATACGCCCTCATTAGAGCAAGGGAAGGGACCAGAGGGCCGGGTGTATACACACACACACACACCACACACTCCTCCCACACAGACACACACACACACACACACACACACACACACACACACACACCACACACTCCTCCCACATACACACACACACACACACACACTCCTCCCACACAGACACACAGGCATGCCCACAGCAGACGACACTCCCGCTCCAGCGCGGCAGCGGTACAGCAGGGCCAGTTTGGGGAATAGAAAATTGCTTTCTCAGGAAGGCCCCGGCCAATTAAAGGCCTGCCCGTATTGAATGTCAAGTGTTAATTTAGGCTCCACTCCATCCCTCCCTCCCCCCAACCCCCTCCAGTTTCCCATCAGTGAGGGCACTGAGGGGGAGGAGGGGAGGGGAAGGGTTTCTGAGATGAGCAAATACATGTCAAGTCAAAGTTGATTGCCTGAAGGCCCCGGCGTATTATGTGTCACAGACAAGTGGCAAATGTGCCCCCCTCCCGTTCCCCTCTCACCCCTGGGGACCAGGAGAGAGGGATGGAGCGGGGGATGGAGGGAGGAAGGGATTAACTGTACTGCAGTGATAAGAATGGGAGGTTTACATTGGGGAGGAGAGGGGAGGAAGTAGAGGACAGAGAGAGAAGAGAGGACAGGAGGGAGGACAGAAGAGAGGACAGAAGAGAGGACAGAAGAGAGGACAGGAGAGAGGACAGGAGAGAGGACAGAAGAGAGGACAGAAGAGAGGACAGAAGAGAGGACAGAAGAGAGGAGAGAGAGGACAGAAGAGAGAGGACAGAAGCTTGTTGGTGTTGCTATATGGGACAGTTGGTTGGCACATTCTCATAGGACAGGTTAAATTTAGTCCTCTTCCTCTGCGTGTTCTGAAGGAGCTTGTATTGAGAACAATTCAAGTCAGAAACTAAAACAATTATTGACACTTGAAAATATTGCAAATATTAAGTTTGTCATTGATAAAGAAAATATCCCAGTAAGCTAAAGATTTAATGTTGACAAATCTGTCTTGAAATAGTTTTATTAATCATCCTTTTCAACATGTACAGTACCAGTCAAAAGTTTGGACAGCCCTCTCATTCCAGGGTTTTTCTTTACTATTTTCTACATTGCATTAAATAAAATATATGGAATCATGTAGTAAGCAAAAAAGTGTTAAACAAATCTAAATATATTTTAGATTTTAGATTCTTCAAAGTAGCCACCCTTTGCCTTGACGGCTTTGCACACTGTTGGCACAGCATATTGTATGACATTCCATTAGATACAGTTGTGTGTTCAACCAGGCCTTATAGACATGAGCTGAAATGGAAGGAGAGTTGTGTGTGAGGCCAGGCCTTATAGACATGGGCTGACATGGAAGGAGAGTTGTGTGTGAGGCCAGGCCTTATAGACATGAGCTGAAATGGAAGGAGAGTTGTGTGTTCAACCAGGCCTTATAGACATGAGCTGAAATGGAAGGAGAGTTGTGTGTTCAACCAGGCCTTATAGACATGAGCTGAAATGGAAGGAGAGTTGTGTGTGAGGCCAGGCCTTATAGACATGGGCTGACATGGAAGGAGAGTTGTGTGTGAGGCCAGGCCTTATAGACATGGGCTGACATGGAAGGAGAGTTGTGTGTGAGGCCAGTCAACTGATGGTAAATGTCCACCTCCTTACCTACCTGATCTAATAGACGAACACTTAGTCTTCATGGTTACATTATCTGTCTTAGGAGCTGGAGGCTGCACTCTTTACATTTGCAATTGGCACTGTTTGTCTCTCTATCTCCCCCTCCTCTCATTCCTTCACTCACTCACTCACTCACTCACTCACTCACTCACTCACTCACTCACTCACTCACTCACTCACTCACTCACTCACTCACTCACTCACTCACTCACTCACTCACTCACTCACTCACTCACTCACTCACTCACTCACTAAGCTGGCCTATAGACATGAGTTCATTCAGCAGAATGCATATTAACCTCACTAGGGTATGTGGGACGGTAGCGTCCCACCTCGTCAACAGCCAGTGAAACTGCAGGGCGCCAAATTCAAAACAACAGAAATCCCATAATTACAATTCCTCAGACATACAAGTATTTTACACCATTTTAAAGATACACTTGTTGTAAATCCAGCCACAGTGTCCGATTTCAAAAAGGCTTTACGACGAAAGCACACCAAACGATTATGTTAGGTCAGAGCCAAGTCACAGAAAAACACAGCCATTTTTCCAGCCAAAGAGAGGAGTCCCAAAAAGCAGAAATAGAGTTAAAATTAATCACTAACCTTTGATGATCTTCATCAGATGACACTCATAGGACTTCATGTTACATTATATATGTATGTTTTGTTCGGTAAAGTTCATTTTATATCCAAAAATCTGAGTTTACATTGGCGCGTTATGTTCAGTAGTTCCAAAACATCCAGTGATTTTACAGAGAGCCACATCAATTTACAGAAATACTCATAATAAACTTTGCTGAAAGATACAACTGTTATGCATGGAAATTTAGATCCAGTTCTCCTTAATGCAACCGCTGTGTCAGATTTCAAAAAAACTTTATGGAAAAAGCACACCATGCAATAATCTGAGTACAGCGCTCAGAGCCCAAACAACCCAAACAGATATCCTCCATGTTGTGTAGTCAACAGAAGTCAGAAATAGCATTATAAATATTCACATATCTTTGATGATCTTCATCAGAATGCACTCCCAGGAATCCCAGTTCCACAATAAATGTTTGTTTTATTCGATAATGTCCATAATTTATGTCCAAATACCTCCTTTATGTTAGCGCGTTTAGCCCAGTAATCAAAATTCATGAGGCGCGATCACTAGGTGCAGACGAAAAGTCAAAAGGTTCCGTTACAGTCCGTAGAAACATGCCAAACAATGTATAGAATCAATCTTTAGGATGTTTTTAACATAAATCTTCAATAATGTTCCAACCGGAGAATTCCTTTGTCTTCAGAAATGCAATGGAATGCAAGCTAACTATCATATGAACGCACATGGTCAGCTCGTGGCTCTCTGGCAGACCTCTGACTCAATCCCATCTCATTCGCCCCCACCTCACAGTAGAAGCATCAAACACGGTTCTAAAGACTGTTGACATCTAGTGGAAGCCTTAGGAAGTGCAATATGACCCCATAGACACTGTGTATTCAACAGGCAAAGAGTTGAAGAACTACAAACCTCAGATTTCCCACTTCCTGGTTGGATCTTCTCTCAGGTTTTTGCCTGCCATATGAGTTCTGTTATACTCACAGACATCATTCAGTTTTAGAAACTTCAGAGTGTTTTCTATCCAAATCTACTAATTCTATGCATATTCTATCTTTTATGGCTGAGTAACAGGCAGATTAATTTGGGAACTCTTTTCATCCAAAATTCCCAATGCTGCCCCCTACCCAATGCTGCCCCCTACCCTAGACCCTGTGTGTGTGTGTGTGTGTGATGACGGCAATGTTGTGAAATTGAATGGAGAGAGTGAGTATGGATCATTCTCCCGTGTGTTTTTAGTGCCTGTTGCTACTGACAGAGAGAGACGCACGCACGCACGCGCACACACACACACACACACACACACACACACACACACACACACACACACACACACACACACACACACACGTGTTGACTCAAACATGCACACATGTGTATAGATCTGCAGAAAGACACACACAGGTGCCACTGATACGAGGGTTCAGGTACTTTGTCAGAACATATTTAGACAGAACAACTGAAATACTTTCTGGTAATTCATTGGTCATTGTAAGACAACAGAGGGGGGTAACATTTAGATAGAGTTTTGACCCCCCCCCCCCCTCCACACACACACACACTCCTCTCTCGACGCTCCTTTCTCCTGTCTGACATGCAGAGGCGTGAGGCCCTCAGCTTTGCCCCTCAGATCTCTCCAGAGGCTCACTGGGAACAATAGAAGCATGACAGACAGGTTTTCACAGCCCGCTGGCAAACAGGCACAAGGCTTTACCATGGGCCGGCGTTCTGGTCAGGGCCTCTCAGTGGCCCCCAGGCAGGGCTTTTGTCCCCTCTACAAAGGTCACCACACACAACACTCACAAATGAACAAATGAGCCACACAATAGAGGACGGTGGTGGAGTGAAAACACATGACCACTAACCCTGCTAGGCGGTGGACTGAGGACTTTTTAGGGGATGTTGTAGTGGTGGCAGTAAAGGGATAACTTGGTGTTAGTGGTGGGATTCAGTGGCCCTGTGCTACAGTATGTACTGTTATTACAGCCTTGGACAAACTGAAGTGGATACTGTACATCTATGCAGAGTTCTAGTGAAGAGGAACTAATCCAGTACTTGGTCATCGATAGGCCCATCCACCCCCACCTCCACCCAGCCCCAGGAGAGAGGCAGGTAGATGAACCCCACGACGGGAGCCCTATCTGTGGGTAGATATAGTGATGACTGCAGGGCGCTGGGGCTCCACTACTTAGTGCCCTGTCAGGCCCTGACGGATCACCCCGACTTGGGGATCTATGGAGAGGGGATCGGAGGGAGGGATGGAGGGAGTACTGAGTGGACAGGGCTGTAGGGAGAAGAGAGAAAGGGCACTGGTCTTACTGGTTATATCTCTTTCTAGACTGGTCCCCCCCCTCTTTCTTTTCTCTCTCTTTCTCTCGCTCTCTCTCTGTTTCTTTCTCGCCCTCTGTTTTCTGTGGATGATGAATGTAGGAAGTCAGACATCTGACACAGATGGATCATGTCTGTGTACGGAGAGATAGAGATGAACACATTACTGTCCCTTAATGTGAATAACCCCAGACCACCAGACGCACACACACACACACACACACACACACACACACACACACACACACACACACACACACACACACACACACACACACACACACACACACACACACACACACACGCTGATGCGTCTAGCCAGTTCAGAGTAGGGATTGTACTCCTCAAGTGGCATTGATTTGTTAAAGTGCTGAATTAGCAAGAGCTGCCCAGCTGCCGTCTCCTCCTCTCGCTCTCTGTATGGTGCTGCGGTGGGCCCATTTTCTCTCTAACAACTCTTCTGCCTCTCTCTCTCTCACACACACACACACACACACACACACACACACACACACACACACACACACACACACACACACACACACACACACACACACACACACACACACACACACACACACACACACACACACACACACACATACACACATCCTGACAACACACAGACATGCCTCAGCTGCGACCCATCCGCCCTTCACATTGCCGTAATGTAAGTCACACACACCAAACCTACCACATACTTGACACAACACACCAAACCTACCACAAACTTGAAACAACACACTAAACCTCCCACAAACCTGACACAACACACCTAACCTTCAATAAACCTGACACAACACACCAAACCTCCCACAAACCTGACACAACACACCTAACCTTCAATAAACCTGACACAACACACCAAACCTCCCACAAACCTGACACAACACACCAAACCTCCCACAAACCTGACACAACACACCAAACCTCCCACAAACCTGACACAACGCACTAAACCTCCCACAAACCTGACACAACACACCTAACCTTCCATAAACCTGACACAACACACCAAACCTCCTACAAACCTGACACAACACACTAAACCTCATACAAACCTGACACAACACACCAAACCTCCCACAAACCTGACACAACACACCAAACCTACCACAAACCTGACACAAACACACCAAATCTTCCACAAACCTGACACAACACACTAAACCTCCCACAAACCTGACACAACACACTAAACCTCATACAAACCTGACACAACACACCAAACCTCCCACACACCTGACACAACACACCAAACCTACCACAAACCTGACACAAACACTATTTTAACAGGAAGCAATTCCACTCCTGAGATCTCCTCCACTCCTGAGTGGCCAATATAATTCAGGACCCCTAGGAATGCATTTCAGGGCTGCCCTGGCATTTGCCTGCTTTATTCCTCCAGCTGAGAAGTCTCAACATAGCAGCAGTTGGCCTGTCTCTCCTCTCTTGTCCTGAGTGTGGCCCTGCTTTATTAGCCAGACAAAGTGTGTGTGTGTCTGTGTCTGTCTATGACCGTGTGCTAGCCAGCCAAAAAAGTGTTCCACGGCCCCAGCTCCCAAGGTTCCTAGACAGGACAGGGCGGCGGAGTGGAGAGGAAGGGGGGGACGGATTTAATGGCTGCACATACAGTAGGGTAATATCCCGAGCAGAGCTTGGCCTGCTCAGTGTAGGCCCACACACAGTGACATGGATCCGTGCTGCTAGCCCTGCTCCCAGGCACACCTACCTACCTCCCTACCTCCCTACCTACCTACCCACCTCCCTACCTACCTACCTACCCCTCAAACACTGGATGGCTTTCACTCTGTCTCATACGTCTAACAAGGGCTTTCAACTGTAATTCGCTTCAGAGTCAGTCGTAATAGACTAATGCTATGTCATTAATTTCCAGTTGATTTAAAGGCAGTGTTGAGAGAAAGTTCAGAATTGAGGTAGTGTAGTGGTAAGTAGGCTAGAGGTGTAGTTATGGTGAAGAATTTAATTTACTATTCGCTAGATTAGTCCTGTGTTTTGTCATGATTCGGTGGCCCATCATGTCGTGCTGGTAGATTACAGTGTGTTCTGGGTGGTAGACTACAGTGTGTTCTGGGTAGTAGACTACAGTGTGTTCTGGGTATTAGACTACAGTGTGTTCTGGGTAGTAGACTACAGTGTGTTCTGGGTAGTAGACTACAGTGTGTTCTGTATCGTAGACTACAGTGTGTTCTGGGTGGTAGTCTACAGTGTGTTCTGGGTGGTAGACTACAGTGTGTTCTGGGTGGTAGACTACAGTGTGTTCTGGGTGGTAGACTACAGTGTGTTCTGGGTGGTAGACTACAGTGTGTTCTGGGTGGTAGACTACAGTGTGTTCTGGGTGGTAGACTACAGTGTGTTCTGTATCGTAGACTACAGTGTGTTCTGTGTGGTAGACTACAGTGTGTTCTGGGTGGTAGACTACAGTGTGTTCTGGGTGGTAGACTACAGTGTGTTCTGGGTGGTAGACTACAGTGTGTTCTGGGTGGTAGACTACAGTGTGTTCTGGGTGGTAGACTACAGTGTGTTCTGGGTAGTAGACTACAGTGTGTTCTGGGTGGTAGACTACAGTGTGTTCTGTATCGTAGACTACAGTGTGTTCTAGGTGGTAGTCTACAGTGTGTTCTGGGTGGTAGACTACAGTGTGTTCTGGGTGGTAGACTACAGTGTGTTCTGGGTAGTAGACTACAGTGTGTTCTGGGTGGTAGACTACAGTGTGTTCTAGGTGGTAGTCTACAGTGTGTTCTGGGTGGTAGACTACAGTGTGCTCTGGGTAGTAGACTACAGTGTGTTATGTGTGGTAGACTACAGTATGTTCTGGGTGGTAGACTACAGTGTGTTCTGGGTGGTAGACTACAGTGTGTTCTGTGTGGTAGACTACAGTATGTTCTGGGTGGTAGACTACAGTGTGTTCTGGGTGGTAGACTACAGTGTGTTCTGGGTGGTAGACTACAGTGTGTTCTGGGTAGTAG
Organism: Oncorhynchus kisutch; assembly: GCF_002021735.2. NCBI lineage: Eukaryota > Metazoa > Chordata > Actinopteri > Salmoniformes > Salmonidae > Oncorhynchus > Oncorhynchus kisutch. Next base: position 27,981 of record NW_022263952.1, read on the forward strand.
ACTACAGTGTGTTCTGGGTGGTAGACTACAGTGTGTTCTGTATCGTAGACTACAGTGTGTTCTAGGTGGTAGTCTACAGTGTGTTCTGGGTGGTAGACTACAGTGTGTTCTGGGTGGTAGACTACAGTGTGTTCTGGGTAGTAGACTACAGTGTGTTCTGGGTGGTAGACTACAGTGTGTTCTAGGCGGTAGTCTACAGTGTGTTCTGGGTGGTAGACTACAGTGTGCTCTGGGTAGTAGACTACAGTGTGTTATGTGTGGTAGACTACAGTATGTTCTGGGTGGTAGACTACAGTGTGTTCTGGGTGGTAGACTACAGTGTGTTCTGTGTGGTAGACTACAGTATGTTCTGGGTGGTAGACTACAGTGTGTTCTGTGTGGTAGACTACAGTGTGTTCTGTGTGGTAGACTGCAGTGTGTTCTGTATCGTAGACTACAGTGTGTTCTGTGTGGTAGACTACAGTGTGTTCTGTGTGGTAGACTACAGTGTGTTCTGGGTGGTAGACTACAGTGTGTTCTGTATCGTAGACTACAGTGTGTTTTGGGTGGTAGACTACAGTGTGTTCTGGGTGGTAGACTACAGTGTGTTCTGGGTGGTAGACTACAGTGTGTTCTGGGTGGTAGACTACAGTGTGTTCTGGGTGGTAACCACAGTGTGTTCTGGGTGGTAGACTACAGTGTGTTCTAGGTGGTAGTCTACAGTGTGTTCTGTATCGTAGACTACAGTGTGTTCTGTGTGGTAGACTACAGTGTGTTCTGGGTGGTAGACTACAGTGTGTTCTGGGTGGTAGACTACAGTGTGTTCTGGGTGGTGGTCTACAGTGTGTTCTGGGTGGTAGACTACAGTGTGTTCTGTGTGGTAGACTACAGTGTGTTCTGGGTGGTAGACTACAGTGTGTTCTGGGTGGTAGACTACAGTGTGTTCTGGGTGGTGGTCTACAGTGTGTTCTGGGTGGTAGACTACAGTGTGTTCTGTGTGGTAGACTACAGTGTGTTCTGTGTGGTAGACTACAGTGTGTTCTGGGTGGTAGACTACAGTGTGTTCTGGGTGGTAGACTACAGTGTGTTCTGGGTGGTAGACTATAGTGTGTTCTGGGTGGTAGACTACAGTGTATTCTGTATCGTAGACTACAGTGTGTTCTGGGTGGTAGACTACAGTGTGTTCTGGGTGGTAGACTACATTGTGTTCTGTATCGTAGTCTACAGTATGTTCTGTGTGGTAGACTACAGTGTGTTCTGGGTGGTAGACTACAGTGTGTTCTGGGTGGTAGACTACAGTGTGTTCTGGGTGGTAGATTACAGTGTGTTCTGGGTGGTAGACTACAGTGTGTTCTGGGTGGTAGTCTACAGTGTGTTCTGTGTGGTAGACTACAGTGTGTTCTGTGTGTGTTCCAGTCAAGGCCACATGCCAACAGTTGCAGATGTGTCAGTGTCTGCTTCATTATCAACATACTGAGCTGTGTGTGTGTGTGTGTCAGAGTCTGAAGAGGCTGTCCCTCTCTCTGTGGTCCAACCCAAACAGCTCCCATCTGGTGACCAACGCCTGACCCGCACTGCGTCCCACACACACACACACACACTGGCCCGTTCCAAGTGATGAGTGAGCATCCCCCCAGACCCCCCTTCAGTCCTCAAAAGCTCCTGTCTCCCGGCCCAGCATTGCACCCCTCTCCTCCTAGACCTTCCCCATGTCCCTCCCCACACCACACATGATTGGTCGATGAAAGGTTGATTGGCGCTCCATCCGTCCACAGCTCTCGTAAAACGGTCAATAAAGCCCCAATCCTGGGCTGGACAGACCTAATAGAAAAACACCTAGGAAAAAGAGAGCAGGCCAGGACGGCCCTCCAGCCCAGAATAAGCATCTCTGCCTGCTACATTAATAACAAGCAACATTGCTCTCTCACTCTCACTCTCCCTCTCTCCTGTGTGTATGTCTCTCTCTCTCTTGCTCTCTCTCTTGCTCTCTCTCTCATGTCTCTCTCTCTCCTGTCTCTCTCTCTCTCTCTCTCTCCTGTCTCTCTCTCTCCTGTCTCTCTCTTTCTCTCGCTCTCTCTCTCTCCTGTCTCTCTTTCTCTCGCTCTCTCTCTCCCTCCTGTCTCTCCACCCTCCTGTCTCTCTCTCTCTCTCTCGTGCTCTCTCTCTCTCTTTCTCGCGCCCTCCTGTCACTCTCTCTCTCTCTCTCTCTCTCTCTCTCTCTCGTGCTCTCTCTCTCTCTCGCGCCCTCCTGTCTCTCTTTCTCTCTCTCGCTCTCAACCAATGGCTTGTCTCATGTTTGGTTAACCTAACCCCCATCCGTGTCCCCAGTTTAGTGGTTGCTTCAGTCCAGATTCTGGGGAGATGGAGCATGCTGTGAGGTGTGTCCTTAGAAACCACTGGGGTTAGTTGTAGGGGATTCTGGGTGTTTGCTAGTGTGCACCAATATGTGTGTGTGTGTTGAAATCGAGTCTGGGAAGTATTATAGCAATCTCTGCTGTGTGTGCATTACACAGGGGCTTCTTGGTATGTGTGTGTGTGTGTGTGTGTGTGTGTGTGTGTGTGTGTGTGTGTGTGTGTGTGTGTGTGTGTGTGTGTGTGTGTGTGTGTGTGTGTGTGTGACAGAGCAGAGGCGTGGGGACCGATGGCAGCAGAAGAGAAGTGACACATGCATCACAGGGTTGTGACATTCCGGGGTCGGGACACAGGTCACACTGGCTGACCAGAGCACAGAGTCATCTCTTTTAGTCTGTGTGTGTGTGTTTGTCCTTATGCATTTTAGCTTCTTATTTGTGTGATTGTGTATTTGTAGTATACATGTACAGTGTTTGAATTTATTTGACTTTTACAGGGACAGTGCACATTAATCAATGTTTCAGTAAAAGTGTCGGTTTTAGCCAGCCGGCTAATTTTCAACCGCAGTCCCTGGGCAGGTTATTAAAAACAATTACAATATAGACAATCATTGAGCAGTGAGCACGCAGCGCAACATAGGACAAACAAGACATAGCATACAGTGTGTTTGTGTGTGTGTGTGTGTGTCTGTGTTTCCATGGAAACCTGTATACTGTTTGTATAAACCATGTGAGGTCACAACCAGCGACCGTCCCTTTCTAGGAAGCAGAAAACAGAATCGGCCCCTGTGCAAACCCTCTGCGTGTGTGATCCCTCTTTCTTTCTTCTCCTCCTCTCTCTCCCTCTTTCTCTCTGTCCCTCCCCTCTCTTCCTGGGGAGCGAGGGGAGAGCGGTGAGCTGGGTCCTTGGCATGGCCCTAATGGAGGGATGATGTAGCCTACTGTGACTAGTGCATTCCTTTCAGGTTAAAGTCAGGGAGGAAATGATTCCAGCCTCAGCCTGGCATGAATGTTTCATTACCACTACTACGGGACGGTTAGGGGTTCTGCTATTCTCCTCCTCCCTACAAAGCCTTCCTGGAGAGAGGGGGGAGAGGGGGTTGATGGAGAGCGATAGAGAGAGAGATGGGAGAGACTGTGAGAGGAAGGGACAGAGGACAGTGTTGGGGAATTTAAAAAAATCACCAAACGAGAGATAGTGGAGGAGCAAAGCGAGGGAGGAGGGGAGGGGTGGAGGAGGGGGCAGCGAGCGGGTCCCTTGCCTGAGGCTGATGCGGTGTGACAGTCACTTAGAAAGATTTCACTTCCCTAAACTGTGAGTCACAGGACAAACATCATAAGATGGAGCTGAAGGAAATATGACAGGACAAATGTAGAAAGAGCCACGGAGAGAGGGGAGGGGAGATAGAGGAGAGAGAGGCCAGAGGGGAGAGAGAGATGGGAGAGAGAGATGGGAGAGAGAGAGGGGGGAGAGAGAGGAGAGAGAGACTGAGGGGAGAGAGAGAGGGGGGGAGAGAGAGGAGAGAGAGATTGAGGGGAGGAGAGAGAGGGGAGAGAGAGAGGGGGGAGAGAGAGGAGGAGAGAGACTGAGGGGAGAGAGAGAGGGGGGAGAGAGAGGAGAATAGGACTGGGGGAGAGAAAGAGCGGAGGAGGAGGGTTGAGGAGGAGGAGGAGGAGGAGGAATGTACCACAGAGAAGTCTGGGTCTGCCTCCTGTGTCCTTAGTCTGTGTGTGTTTATATGTGTGTGTGTCATTCAAATCTTTGCCAAGTATATCAGTGTGTGTGTCAGTGTGTGTGTGTATCAGTGTGTGTGTGTATCAGTGTGTGTGTGTATCAGTGTGTGTGTATATCAGTGTGTGTGTATATCAGTGTGTGTGTGTGTGTGTGTGTGTGTGTGTGTGTGTGGTGTGTGTGTATCATGTGTGTGTGTCAGTGTGTGTGTGTCAGTGTGTATCAGTGTGTGTGTGTATCAATGTGTGTGTATATCAGTGTGTGTGTTTGTGTGTGTGTGTGTGTCAGTGTGTGTGTGTGTGTGTATCAGTATGTGTGTGTATCAATGTGTGTGTGTATATCAGTGTGTGTGTGTGTGTGTGTATCAGTGTGTGTATCAATGTGTGTGTGTGTGTATCAGTGTGTGTGAGTATATCAGTGTGTGTGTGTGTGTGTATCAGTGTGTGTATATCAGTGTGTGTGTTTGTATCAGTGTGTGTGTGTATATCAGTGTGTGTGTTTGTATCAGTGTGTGTGTGTATATCAGTGTGTGTGTGTGTATATCAGTGTGTGTGTGTGTATATCAGTGTGTGTGTGTATATATCAGTGTGTGTGTGTATATATCAGTGTGTGTGAGTATATCAGTGTGTGTGTATATCAGTGTGTGTGAGTATATCAGTGTGTGTGTGTATATCAGGGTGTGTGTGTATATCAGTGTGTGTGAGTATATCAGTGTGTGAGTATATCAGTGGTGTGTGTTGTGTGTGTGTGTGTGTGTGTCAGCATGTGTGTGTGTGTAATATCGTGTGTGTGTGTCAGTGTGTGTGTGTATCAATGTGTGTGTATATATCAGTGTGTGTGTGTGTGTGTGTATATCAGTGTGTGAGTATATCAGTGTGTGTGTATATCAGTGTGTGTTTATATCAGTGTGTGTTGTGTGTGTGTGTGTGTGTGTGTATATCAGTGTGTGTGTGTGTATATCAGTGTGTGTGTGTATATCAGGTGTGTGAGTATATCAGTGTGTGTTTATATCAGTGTGTGTGTGTATATCAGTGTGTGAGTATATCAGTGTGTGTGTGTATATCAGTGTGTGTGTATATCAGTGTGTGTGTATATCAGTGTGTGTGTGTGTGTGTGTGTGTGTATATCAGTGTGTGTGTGTATATCAGTGTGTGTGTGTGTGTATATCAGTGTGTGTATATCAGTGTGTGTATCCAGTGTGTGTGTGTATATCAGTGTGTGTATATCAGTGTGTGTGTGTGTTGTGTGTGTGTGTGTGTGTTGTGTGTGGTGTATATCAGGTGTGCTGTTTGTGTGGTGGTATATCAGTGGTGTGTGGTGTGTGTATCTCAGTGTGTGTGTGTGTGTATATCAGTGTGTGTGTATAATCAGTGTGTGTATATCCGTGTGGTGTGTGTGGTGTATATCAGTGGTGTGTGTGTATATCAGCTGTGTGTGTATATCAGGGGTGTGTGTGTTGTATCAGTGTGTGTGTGTGTATATCAGTGTGTGTGTGTGTATATCAGTGTGTGTGTATATCAGTTGTGTGTATATCAGTGTGTGTGTGTGTGTGTATATATCAGTGTGTTGTGTGTGTGTGTGTGTGTGTGTGTGTGTATATCAGTGTGTGTGTGTGTATATCAGTGTGTGTGTGTGTATATCAGTGTGTGTGTATATCAGTGTGTTGTGTATATCAGTTGTGTGTGTATATCAGGTGGTGTATATCAGTTGGTGTGTATATCAGTGTGTGTGGTGTATATCAGTGTGTGTATATCAGTGTGGTGTATATCAGTGTGTGTGTGTATATCAGTGTGTGTATATCAGTGTGTGTGTGTGTGTGTGTGTGTGTGTGTGTATCAGTGTGTGTGTGTGTGTGTGTGTATATCAGTGTGTGTGTGTGTGTGTGTGTATATCAGTGTGTGTGTGTGTGTGTATATCAGTGTGTGTGTATATCAGTGTGTGTATATCAGTGTGTGTGTGTATATCAGTGTGTGTGTATATCAGTGTGTGTGTGTGTGTATCAGTGTGTGTGTGTATATCAGTGTGTGTGTGTGTATATCAGTGTGTGTGTATATCAGTGTGTGTATATCAGTGTGTGTGTGTGTGTGTATATATCAGTGTGTGTGTGTGTGTGTGTGTGGTGTAATATCAGTGTGGTGTGTGTATATCAGTTGTGTGTGTATATCAGTGTGTGTGTGTGTATATCAGTGTGTGTATATCAGTGTGTGTGTATATCAGTGTGTGTGTATATCAGTGTGTGTGTATATCAGTGTGTGTGTGTGTGTATATCAGTGTGTGTATATCAGTATGTGTATATCAGTGTGTGTATATCAGTGTGTGTATATCAGTGTGTATATATCATTATGTGTATATCAGTGTGTGTATATCAGTGTGTGTATATCAGTATGTGTACTCAGTGTATGTGTATATCAGTGTGTGTGTATATCAGTGTGTGTGTATATCAGTGTGTGTGTATATCAGTGTGTGTGTGTGTGTGTATATCAGTGTGTGTGTATATCAGTGTGTGTGTATATCAGTGTGTGTGCATGCAGGGGCCAGGGAGAGTGTGTGTGTGATGTATTCCATTCCAGGGAGGGACCAGCACAGTGTCTCTCTCCTCATGGTACAGTGTTTACCACTCTGCCTCCCTCATTCCTCTACACACATCACTCCTGTAACTTAACCTGGGTACGGACAGAAGGGGGGGGGGGGAACGGGCAGAGGGAGGGAGGGAGGGGCGGACAGAGGGAGGGAGGGAGGGGCGGGCAGAGGGAGGGATGGACGGAGGGAGGGAGGGAGGGGCGGGCAGAGGGAGGGAGGGAGGGGCGGGCAGAGGGAGGGATGGACAGAGGGAGGGAGGGAGGCACAGGCAGAGGGAGGGAGGGACAGGTGGAGGGAGGGAGGGAGGGAGGGAGGGAGGGAGGGAGGGAGGGAGGGAGGGAGGGAGGGAGGGAGGGGAGGGAGGGAGGGAGGGAGGGAGGGGAGGGAGGGAGGGAGGGAGGGAGGGGTGGAGAGAGGGAGGGACAGGCAGAGGGAGGGAGGGACAGACAGAGGGAGGGATGGAGGGGTTCCAAATTCAGCCAAGAAAACAGCCCCAACCCCTGCCAGAAGGATAGAGACTGTTCGTATATATAAAATAAACCCTTTTTATCTTTGCTTATCTTTTTTCAATAGTTATTTTTTGGTGACTTTGAAAAGGCCCATTTCCCAGTACACCCAGTTATGCCTGTGTCCTCTCCACTGACAAGTACGGTATTGGTTGGTTGAGAATAAGTGGATTCCAAAAATACAGTACTGTCTCTATTTTCACAAGTCATTTCATACTCGTGTATCTTTCAGCAGTATATTTCCTGAGGTACTCGATCAAATAGTTTGACCTCACATTGAACAATAGATTATTGGACTATTATTTTGACCATGTCTTTTGTCATTGGTCACATGTGTGTTGGTGCAATGTGCTAAAAAGCTTATACTGTGTACTGTTGAAGGGTCGAACACACAGTGTGGTCTATTTGTGTGGGTGTGTGTGGGTGTGTGTGTGTGATGAGATGAGAGTAGCTCTCTCTTTTGTTGAAAAATGCGCCCCACTCCGCCGACTGTAGATACCATCTATATATAGATACCATCTATATAAACACAAACAGACGTGTGCACTGTCTCTCTCCCTTTCTCTCTCTCCCTCTCTCCCTCTCTCCTCCCCTGCTGTGTGTCACAGCCTTGCACGCCCCGCGTCTCCCAAATGTGTTGTTTCCTGTTCCTCTGGTGTGTGTAAACACACATATGTCCTACTGTACACGGCTAGACACTTTCTGTTTTTAACATCTGATTCGGAATCTACTCCCTATGTCCACCATTATAATCTAAACAGGAAAACTGACCCCTTGTCAGTTATTAAAGACACAATAAGTTGCAATAGAGAGATAGATGCCTATGGATCATGTACTGTATATAAGTGGTGAAGCAGAGTGACCTGGCACAGTGGCAGTGTGGGCTTGTGGGCCGGAGGAGATCACCCAACACGGTGTGAGCTACACATGTGAGTTTTATTAGTACAAAAACGGGGAGTGGTAGCGCATATATTAAACTTGATTAGCGCTGTAATTCTCGTCCTAATCCCCACTCGAGCACATACACCCAGGCTCCTTTGTGAGTGTGTGTGTCTTTTGCATCTCATTTGCATATGGTTAATAGCAGCCAGTTCCCCTCCTGCATACCTGCCACTCTTTCTCTGGCTGAGAGGGGAGTGAGGGATTTTGGATCAGGGCCTTGTACACTCTTCCCCCTATGCGCACACACACACACACACACACACACACACACACACACACACACACACACACACACACACACACACACACACACACACACACACACACACACACACACACACACACACACACACACACATATACACATACACCTCCCCAACCCACCGTGTGTGTGTGTGGGGGGGGGGGGGCTGCTTCCCTCTCATGAATAAATCAGGAGCAGCAAGCCACCCTCTGTGCCTTTTCTCTCTCACTTCTTCCATCCATCCCTCCATTCCTCCCTCTCTTTCTCTCAATCAGTATGGCAATGTGGCACACTGTTAGGTTTAATAGACCTTACTGGTCAGAGGAGAGCAAGTGTTAGCTCTCTCTCTGTATCTCTCGCTCTGCCTCTCTCTTTCTCTCCTCTCTCTCTCTCGCTCTGCCTCTCTCTCTCCTCTCCTACTGCGGGCTGTCCAGAGACTGACTCATGCGAGTCAGGGAAGGAGGAATGAAGGGAGGAAAGATAGAGAGGGGTAGAGGTTGGGGGGGTGTTAGCTAGACCTCTCGGCACAGCTGGGACACCCGCTATCAAAGACATGGTAATGACCGTCTGCTAGCATTAACAACCAGTGGATGAAAGAATCTGCAGAATCCCACTGAGAACCAACGCTGTTTGGCATCGCCCTTGGGCCGGGCCCTAGACCCATAGCCCCACCACTGCTGGTCTGGTTTGGCCCATTACACATGCCGTAGTCTTCATAACAGCTTTCTCTCGCTCAAATGAGATTTTTCCCTCCTCATATCAATATTCAGAGAGTAACAGGTCCTAGTGTTGAGTTGAGCAGAGGCAGGGACAGCCATGTGTGGTCGAGGGGTCCTGAGGCTTTTCAGACGGGCAGGGAGGAGGGCATCCTAAGCAGCCAAGGCCCTGTTTGCTGTTTGTTTTAGGAAGTGTTTTCTGTGCTTGCCAGGGGGCCCTGGGGGCCCTTGACAGTCCCTGAGTGTCTGAGAGCTCCTGAGCAGGTTCAGGAAGGGTCCTGACCTGTAGGTGCTCTGGTCTTGGCAACCAGAGGGGTTTCTCTTTGTTGGAAGGACTGGACTCTGGGGTCAGCGTGTGCTGCGTGTATGTTTGTGAGTTTGTGTGCTTGCCATTGCACGTTAGTGGGTACTGGCAGTTCTCCCAAGGTAAACCGAGAGATTGCCGCCGTCTCCTGCAGCGCCCATTACCCATCTGCCCCTACAGCAGTCATTACCCTGTGACAGAGGTCAACCAGGGTCACGGGCTAAGCACTCCATGGGCTATAAAGTCTAAGAAGGGCTCATGTCTGTCCAGAGATCCCCTTATAGTGATATATTTAGGTAGTGTGTGTGAGTGTGAGAGTGAGTGAGTGTGTTTGTGTATAATTGAGTCACTAGTTACTAACATATGGCCCATGTCTTGACTAGCCAATCCTTCTCCCACGTGCTTTGGGATTTGATTGAGCAATTATTTAGGAACAACCATAGTTATGTATTTATTCATTCATTTATTTATTTTACTGGCTAAGTCTCAATGTCCATTTTTCACACGTTGCCTGTGGCCTCTCCCAATACTCTATGCAGGCTTAAATTAGTAATATATCTCTCTCTCTCTCTCTCTCTCTCTCTCTCTCTCTCTCTCTCTCTCTCCTCATCCTACTCACGCACAGTGCTTCGTTTGGTTTGCTTTGAGGAGCTAAATCTTGTTTGCGTGTATTATTAAGTCAAGGCGGAATTATCTCCACAGCCTTCAGTTTCTCTGCTTACACTGCATTAGTGCCCGGCTGCGTGGCCGTGTTTGCAGAGTGCATCCCCCTCGTAAGTGTGTGTGCCCTGCACTAATGAGATTAATTCCAAAGCCTGTAATGATTGGCGCGCCATCTATTTTTAATGGCTGTTCTCATATCAAAGAGCAGTAAGCAGTAAGTGATGCTACTAGCATGGCCTAGCCATAGATCACACTCCATCTTCCCATAAATCCCAGTGTGTGTGTGTGGGGGGGGGACTAGCATCAGCATGGAACTATTAGCACATCCCCACCATCAGGGTGTGTGTGTGTGTGTGTGTGTGTGTGGTGTGTGTGTGTGTGTCACTGCGGGCTAAGAGGGAACATGTGTTTGGCCCCAAAAAGAATGAGGCATAAATAAGCTTTCACTTTTTATCACAGGACATTGTGATTATATTATTGCTATGACATAATGTCAGCTGGTGGTGTTGTTGCCAGGCGCTACAGACAGGATGTAGTGATAAACACGTTCTGGACAGATGGAATATATGACAGGCCATAATAGAAGAGGACAGAGTGGTGCCACAAAGCCAACACATCATGTATATGTATGATGTCTGCTGTTCTTTCTTCTCTGTCTCTCTCTACTCTAAACACGGTGGCTCATAAGTAAACCTACTTTTCTCCTACTGGTGTCATGAACCCTAACACCTAGCCAGCCCTCAGTAAGCGTGCTCATCAGCCCCTTTATGCATTTTAGATGTTC
>NW_022263953.1:0-38713 GCF_002021735.2 Oncorhynchus kisutch
GTGAAAACCTCCTTCCATCAGCAAGGGCATTGAAGAGAAAACGTGGCTGGGTCTTTAGCATGACAATGAACCCAAACACACCGCCAGGGCAACGAAGTAGTGGCTTCGTAAGAAGCATTTCAAGGTCCTGGAGTGGCCTAGCCAGTCTCCAGATCTCAACCCCCATAGAAAATCTTTGGAGGGAGTTGAAAGTCCGTGTGCCCAGCAACAGCCCCAAAAAATCACTGCTCTAGAGGAGATCTGCATGGGAATGGGCCAAAATACCAGCAACAGTGTGTGAAAACCTTGTGAAGACTTTCACAGAAAACGTATGACCTCTGTCATTGCCCAACAAAGGGTATATAACAAAGTATTGAGATAAACTTTTTGTTATTGACCAAATACTTATTTTCCACCATCATTTGCAAATAATTCATTAAAAAATCCTACAATGTGATTTTTCTGGATTTTTTTTTTCTCATTTTGGTCTGTCATAGTTGAAGTTGTACACTATGATGAAAATTACAGGCCTCTCTCATCTTTTTAAGTGGGAGAACTTGCACAATTGGTGGCTGACTAAATACTTTTTTGCCCACTGTAGGTGGAGAGAGGAAAGAGAAAGGTGTAGAAAGGAGGGAGGGAGAAAAAGAAGGGGAGAGGTGGAGAGAGAAACAAAATGAGTCTTATCAAGAGAGGAGAAGTGATCTCTGTCCAGTGCTATAATTACAGCTGGCCAATGCCACTGTCACCTACATGCTTCGTTAGTACAGGGCCCATCACTGCCACAACACTCTTTTATGGACCCTGATGTAAGAGAGGGAGGAGGAGGACACGAGGGCAAGGTGAAGCTGCTCCTCGGGTCGGTCAATTGTTCTGTGTCTGTGATCTTAACTTTTTCTCTTCCTCTCTATCTCTCTCTCGGTCTCTGTCTGTCTTTTCTCTCCTCGTATTTCTCTCCTCTTCTGTCATTCTGTCTTTGTCTCTCTCTGTCGTACTCTCTCCTTTCTCTCTCCCTCCCTTTCTCTCACTCTCTCCTTTCTCTCTCCCTCCCTTTCTCTCACTCTCTCCTTTCTCTCTCACTCTCTCCTTTCTCTCTCCCTCCCTTTCTCTCACTCTCTCCTTTCTCTCTCCCTCCCTTTCTCCAATTTAATGTCTTCAGACCTCTAATTTCTTTAAGGTTTTTTTGTCAATGAGAGTGCCAATCAACACACACACACACACACACACACAACCACACACACACACACACACACACACACACACACACACAGGTTTTGTGTTGATACCAGCTGTGACTGACACCTTATTGGTAGATAGCAAGTGAGACAAGAGAAGCCATGTCCAAATCAAATCAAATTGTATTGGTCACATACACATGGTTAGCAGACATAAATGCGAGTGTAGTGAAATTCTTGTGCTTCTAGTTCCGACAATGCAGTATTATCTAACAAGTAATCTAACGATTTCACAACAACTACCTTATACACACAAGTGTAAAGGAATGAATACATATATGTACATATAAATATATGGATGAGCGTAGGCAAGATGCAGTAGATGGTATAGAGTACAGTATATACATGTGAGATGAGTAATGTAGGGTATGTAAACATTATATAAAGTGGCATTGTTTAAAGTGACTAGTGATACATTTATTACATCCAATGTTTAATTATGAAGTGGCTTGAGATTTGACTCAGAATGTTGGCAGCAGCCACTCAATGTTAGTGACGGCTGTTTGAGATAGAAGCTGGCTGTTTGAGATAGAAGCTGTTTTTCAGGCTCTCGGTCCCAGCTTTGATGCTCCTGTACTGACCTCGCCTTCTGGATGATAGCGAGGTGAACAGGCAGTGACTGGGGTGTTTGTTGTCCTTGATGATCTTTTTGGCCTTCCTGTGACATCGGGTGGTGTAGGTGTCCTGGAGGGCAGGTAGTTTGTCCCGGGTGATGCGTTGAGCAGACCTCACTACCCTCTGGAGAGCCTTACATTTGTGGGCGATAGGATGCCAAATTTCTTCAGCCTCCTGAGGCGCTGTCAGCCTCCCACTGTAGTGTCGTCTGCAAACTTGATGATTGAATTGGAGGCGTGCATGGCCACGCAGTCATGGGTGAACAGGGAGTACAGGAGAGGGCTGAGAACGTACCCTTGTGGGGCCCCAGTGTTGAGGATCAGAGGGGTGGAGATGTTGTTTCCTACCCTCACCACCTGGGGTGTCCCCCTGAGCTGCATGCAACTGGAGCTCAGCATGCTAAATGCAGTCGATGAACAGCATTCTTACATAGGTATTCCTGTTGTCCAGATGGGTTAGGTCAGTGTGCAGTGTGATTGCGATTGCGTCGTCTGTGGACCTATTGGGGCGGTAAGCAAATTGGAGTGTGTCTAGGGTGTCAGGTAGGGTGGAGGTGATATGATCCTTGACTAGTTTCTCAAAGCAATTCATGATGACGGAAGTGAGTGCTATGGTGCGATAGTCGTTTAGCTCAGTTACCTTAACTTTTTTGGGAACAGGAACAATGGTGGCCCTCTTGAAGCACGTGGGAACAGCAGACTGGGATAGGGATTGATTTAATATGTCCGTAAACACACCAGCCAGCTGGTCTGCGCATGCTCTGAGGACGCGGCTAGGGATGCCGTCTGGGACGGGCGTGTCTTGCGAGGGTTAACACGTTTAAATGTTTTACTCACGTTGGCTGCGGTGAAGGAGAGCCCGCATGTTTTGGTAGCGGGCCGTGTTGATGGCACTGTATTGTCCTCAAAGTGAGCAAAGAAGCTATTTAGTTTGTCTGGGAGCAAGACATCGCGGTCCACGACGGGGCTGGTTTTCTTTTTGTCGTCCGTGATTGACTGTAGACCCTGCCACATACTTCTTGTGTCTGAGCCGTTGAATTGTGACTCTACTTTGTCTATATACTGATGCTTAGCTTGTTTGATTGCCTTGCGGAGGGAATAGCTACACTGTTTGTATTCGGTCATGTTTCCGGTCACCTTGCCCTGATTAAAAGCAGTGGTTTGTGCATTCAGTTTTGCTCGAATGCTGCCATCAATCCACGGTTTCTGGTTGGGAAGGTTTTAATTGTCGCTGTGGGTACAACATCACCGATGCATTTGCTAATAAACTCACTCACCGAATCAGTGTATACATCATTGTTGTTGTTCGACGCTATCCGGAACATATCCCAGTCGACGTGATCGAAGCAATCTTGAAGCATGGAATCAGATTGGTCGGACCAGCGTTGAACAGACCTGAGCACGGCCGTTTCCTGTTTTAGTTTCTGTCTATAGGCTGGGAGCAACAAAATTGAGTTGTGGTCAGATTTGCCGAAAGTAGGGCAAGGGAATGCTTTGTATGCATCGCAGGAATTTAGAGTAACAATAATCCAGGATTTTGCTGCAATGAATGCAGCCTCGGGATATGTGGCTTCCAGTTTACATAGAGTCCAATGAAGTTCTTTCAGGGCAGTCGAGGTGTCTGCTTGGGAGGGGATATACACCACTGTGATTATAATCGAAGAGAATTCCCTTGGTAGATAATGTGGTCGGCATTTGATTGTAAGGAATTCTAGGTCAGGTGAACAAAAGGACTTGAGTTCCTGTATGTTGTTATGATCACACCACGTCTTATTAATCATAAGGCATACACCCCAGCCCTTCTTCTTACCAGAGAGATGTTTGTTTCTGTCAGCACGATGTGTGAAGAAAGCAGGTGGCTGTACAGACTATGATAACATATCCGGAGTGAGCCATGTTTCCGTAAAGCAGAGAATGTTACAGTCTCTGATGTCTGCCTGGAAGGCAACCCTTGCTCGGATTTCATCTACCTTGTTGTCAAGAGACTGGACATTGGCGAGTAGTATGCTCGGGAGTGGTGAGCGATGTGCCGGTCTATGGAGCCTGACCAGAAGACCACTTCTTCTGCCCCTTCTGCGGAGCCGTTGTTTTGGGTCGCCGGCTGGGATCCGATCCATTGTCCTGGGTGGTGGACCAAACAGAGGATCCTCTTCGGGAAAGTCGTATTCCTGGTCATAATGTTGGTAAGTTGACGCTGCTCTTATATCCAATAGTTCCTCCCGGCTGTATGTAATAAGACTTAAGATTTCCTGGGGTAACAATGTAAGAAATAATACATATGACAAAATACGGCATAGTTTCCTAAGAATGTGATGCGAGGCGGCCATCTCTGTTGGTACCGGATGTAGTGCAGATAGATTAGTGCAGATATATGCACTAATGACGATTATGTTGGCATGCTCACATGGACAGCCAACAATTTCCTTTCCCAGAATGGGATGGCAAATTACTTAGACATCTGCAATAACTACAGCCTGGTGTCTGTATGTATTATTTTCTGAGTAGTTGTCATGTCTATTGTGTTCTGAATGAATGACTCATAGGAGTAACTGCCTTGTTGTCTTGGTGCCAGTTTGAGCTGTGATTTAGACAGTGTTTTAAGGATCATCCCCCTCCTCTCTGTCTCTCTCTGTCTCTCTCTCTCTCTCTCTCTCTCTCTCTCTCTGTCTCTTACTCTCTCTGTCTCTCTCTCTCTCTCTCTCTGTCTCTTTCTCTCTCTGTCTCTCTCTCACTTTCTCTTGCTTTCTCTCACTCTCTACACATTGAAAACAAAGCCGTGTATAGTTTCCGTGACTGCAGCGGAATGGTCTCTTGGGTCCTCCTCTTTTTTCATATGACGTGGATGTTGATTAAGGTAGCCCTCCACACCTCCTCTTCTTTCTGAGGACGTGGATGTTGATTAAGGTAGCCCTCCACACCTCCTCTTCTTTCTGATGACGTGGATGTTGATTAAGGTAGCCCTCCACACCTCCTCTTCTTTCTGATGACGTGGTGTTGATTAAGGTAGCCCTCCACACCTCCTCTTCTTTCTGATGACGTGGATGTTGA
Source organism: Oncorhynchus kisutch (assembly GCF_002021735.2). Classification (NCBI taxonomy): domain Eukaryota; kingdom Metazoa; phylum Chordata; class Actinopteri; order Salmoniformes; family Salmonidae; genus Oncorhynchus; species Oncorhynchus kisutch. Next base: position 4,877 of record NW_022263953.1, read on the forward strand.
TTAAGGTAGCCCTCCACACCTCCTCTTCTTTCTGATGACGTGGATGTTGATTAAGGTAGCCCTCCACACCTCCTCTTCTTTCTGATGACGTGGATGTTGATTAAGGTAGCCCTCCACACCTCCTCTTCATTCTGATGACGTGGATGTTGATTAAGGTAGCCCTCCACACCTCCTCTTCTTTCTGATGACGTGGATGTTGATTAAGGTAGCCCTCCACACCTCTTTGATTCAGAGGAGTTTGGTTAAATGTGGAAGACACATTTCAGTTGAATGCATTTATTTGTGCAACTGACTAGGTATCCCCTTTCCATCTCTTTCTGTTTCTCTCCCTCCCCCCTCTATTTCTCCCCCTATCTCTCTCCCTCCCCCTCTATTTCTCCCCCTATCTCTCTCCCTCCCCCCTCTATCTCTCCCCCTATCTCTCTCCCACCCCCATATCCTCCCTGTGAATGACTGCTTTAAATGTTTGTTATAGTTTCACCTTTCCACAGAGGGGTCATATTAGTGTGTAGTCCAAACTGTTGTGACCCTACAGACAGAAGTTGGCAGATCATATGTACCGACTTCAGACGAGTCCTAAGACGCTTGTAGGGGTTGTAGAGTAAAACAGAGAACGCCATCGCGTTCATGAGTCTCCTCTTTCCATAATAGTTGTAGTCCAAGTGTTTTTAAGTAACTGGGGGTTGTGATAAGGTACTTTAGTGACACCAAGCAGACAATTGTATCAACATTTCTGGGGCTTGTTGAGTTGGAGGGAGGAGATGCCAAATCTATAGCCCGTGCTGTTGTGGCTTTCCTCGAGAAGTGTTGTCTTAAAAAAGAGAAACTCATGGGGATAGGGACTGACAATGCCTCTGTTCTGACAGGGATTAACAATGGGGTTCATAAAGTGCTGAAGGAGGAGTATGGCCTCATATCTGGTTCTTATTCATTGTGTGTTCCACTCTCTGCAGCTTGCTGTAAGTCATGCTTCCAATGACACCATCCCTCGTAGTGTGGAGTACTTGGTACGAGAGACTTATAACTGGTTTTCAGTGTCTCCAAAGCGCAGGGAGGCCTACAAGGCCATATGAGACAATCAACTGTGGGGAGAAACCTTTACAGATAACCAAGGTGTGTGCCACGCGTTGGCTCTCCATTGAACCCGCGGTTTCAGCACAGTGGATCTGGGCTGATTCCGGTAGAGAGTCAGACTCGGCTGATGTCATGTGGCCAGAGTCTGGCCCGCCTTCGGCAGTATTAGTTATGGCTAGGATGCGGGGATTGAGCTCATGCTGAGTTATCTGGCCCAAATGTATTACTTGGGGCTCGGGCCGATTGTGCCTACTCTCTGGCAAGATGATTACACGGGCTGCTTTATATAATTAACATTTATTTATTTATTTTTCCATTAAATGGTCGTTCAAATAGAACGCATACGGAAGAAAACTACATTTAGATTTCAGCTTTGAAAGTCATTTTGCGCGTTTTCAGTATGGCTACTCGTTGAGCAAACTCCCTTGGGTGCACGTTTTGAACCTAGCTAATGAACAGCTGGAACCTAGCTAATGAACAGCTGGAACATAGCTAATGAACAACTGGAACCTAGCTAATGAACAGCTGGAACCTAGCTAATGAACAGCTGGAACCTAGCTAATGAACAGCTGGAACATAGCTAATGAACAGCTGGAACCTAGCTAATGAACAGCTGGAACCTAGCTAATGAACAGCTGGAACCTAGCTAATGAACAGCTGGAACATAGCTAATGAACAGCTGGAACCTAGCTAATGAACAGCTGGAACATAGCTAATGAACAGCTGGAACCTAGCTAATGAACAGCTGGAACATAGCTAATGAACAGCTGGAACATAGCTAATGAACAGCTGGAACATAGCTAATGAACAACTGGAACATAGCTAATGAACAGCTGGAACCTAGCTAATGAACAACTGGAACATAGCTAATGAACAGCTGGAACATAGCTAATGAACAGCTGGAACCTAGCTAATGAACAGCTGGAACATAGCTAATGAACAGCAAATGATGACAAGAGTGGTGTCTCAAATGGCACCCTACATAGTTCACAACTTTTGGCCAGAGCCATATGAGTCCTGGGGAAAAGTAATGCACTACAAAGGTAATATGGTGCCATTTGGGAAGAAAATTACATCCACTATTGCTGACTGATTCGTTTGTTGTGCCTTGTACCTTACTGACGAGTGACAACATTTTTAACATTGTTCTGTTATTAAAGGTTCAATCTATATTAATTACTGATGTTCAATGGTCATTTCAATTAATGATAAAGATATACCCATTGACTCCTGAAGAATATGGGGTCTCCCGTTTTGGGGTGGGGGCTCCTGTTTTTCTGGAAATCATATTATAGATTGTGGCTTTAAGATATTAATAACTTCAACGTAAACAAATGATTGAATACAAAGCATCAAACGTCTTTTCAAAAAAGAAATGAAAGAAAACATGAAGAAGACGTCACCAGAACTAATCCAATTACATCCTCAGCGCTCTGCAACAACTGACCTTGAAAGCGAGGGAGGTAAACTTTAGATTGCGTAACATGCCCCGACTATGTTTATTACTCTCTTGTTTTTCTCCAACTGCCCCTTTTATCTTTTCTCTCAAATAACTTTGCCTTGAATCCTGACCCATTTCAGGATGGACTATGGCTATGGACAGTAGTAAACACACACACACACACCCTCAGCACCCCTAGTTCTAGTGGCTATGGACAGTAGTAAACACACACACACACACACCCTCAGCACCCCTAGTTCCAGTGGCTATGGACAGTAGTAAACACACACACACACACACACACACACACACACACACACACACACACACACACACACACCCTCAGCACCCCTAGTTCCAGTGGCTATGGACAGTAGTAAACACACACACACACACACACACACACACACACCCTCAGCACCCCTAGTTCCAGTGGCTATGGACAGTAGTAAACACACACACACACACACACCTAAGCATTATGGGATGTTAATTGCTTAAAGGGAAGTTCCACCCAAAATCTTTTGATATTTATTTCATTAGTTCATTGTTGACAAAACGTTTAGTCCCATTTTTTCTGTTCCATCCATTATAATGAGCTGTCCTCCCCTCAGAGCCTCCTGTGCTTGGCGTTGAGTGAGACATTAAACTTTTGTAATGTTGATGAAAATCTTCCTCTCCTTTCCTCGGCTGCAGCCTGCGCAGAAGTACGTACATGCACACACACATACACAAATGCACACACATGCTGTACATGCACACACACACACACACACACACACACACACACACACACACACACACACACACACACACACACACACACACACACGTGCACCCACACATTCACTAACACACAGACACACATGCACACACACGTGCACACCCACACACCGCAACCTTTTTTCATTCACATAACCTTTCACATTCAACGGTTTGGGCTCTCCACAGCACATTAAACACATGTGACAGGAGAGGTGATATGGAAGAAAATATCATAACATGATAAACACAATGTGTTGTGGTTAAGAAGGCAAACAGTCACAGACTGACACACACACAGAGACAGACAGACACACACACAGAATAAAATAGTATGGATTTACTATCAAAATAATGTTATCAATGAAAATACAGGTAACTGACAAAATAACGTAAACCCTTGAATAAATGAGGAATAGAACGTATATTGAAAGAAGGTGCTTCAACACAGGTATGGTTTCTGAGTTAATTAAAGGAAAACTCCACCCAAAAACTATCTTGGAAACTTGAGTGCTGACAAGCAAAACATTTTGGGACTATGTCAACAATGGACTAATGAAACAATGACCAAAATATCGTTTTTGGGTGGAACTTTCCTTTAAGCAATTCAAATCCCATAATGCTTAGCGTCATATTTAAAAATTCCCAGTTGGTCATTATTTAGCTACCATGGCTAGAAGAGATCTCAGTGACTTTGAAAGAAGGGTCTCAAAGGAGTATAGGGTCTTTAAAGGGTGTGTGTGTGTGTGTGTGTGTGTGTGTGTGTGTGTGTGTGTGTGTGTGTGTGTGTGTGTCTCAGTCACCAGATCTTAACCCAACTGAACACGTATGGGACATTCTGGAGCAGTGCCTGAGACAGCATTTTATATCACCATCAACAAAACAACAAAATGAAGGAATTTCTTGTGGAAGAATAGTGTCCTTCCAATAGAGTTCCAGACACTTGTAGAATCTATGCCAAGGTGCATTGAAGCTGTTCTGGCAGCTTGTGGTGGCCCGGAGCAAATGGAATGGCATCAAACACCTGGAAACCATGGAAACCATGTGTTGGATGTATTTTATTACCATTCCACTGATTCCGCTCCAGTCATTGCCACAAGCCTGTTCTCCACAATTAAGGTGCCACCAACATCCTGTGAGTCACAGGTAAATTAATTGACTGGCCCTCCGATTTGTGTCAGGCCGAATAACCCTGTTTACCTACGACTATATCCATGATATAGCACTGCTTCTTGTGCCTTACTACTTCATTCATTTATTTGGTTTTAGAAACACCCCTCAAGATTAATCAGTTCTGTCAAAATTCTAAAAAAGCACTCCCACATCTGAGTTAGCTTGTTGCAAGTGTGGGGGAATCATTTAAAGAAAAAGAAAAACCTGCACACTGCTCTTACCAGTATCACTTATGTGCCTCTTTAATCAGAAAACATCTTCAGCTTGCAGAAAGGGTCTGGAAAACATTGATTACCCCCAAAACGTTTCCCACAAACCAGGGTTGTATTCTCCCATGTAAAACAGTCAGAACAAACATTCTAGGCAATTCCAAATGGAATGTCCTGCCACTTTTATAATAGCAATCCTTCAAACCCCTGTTTGAGTCAGTTATAAACCAAGTGAGCCGGAAGTAGACCAGGACAAACATTAGCAAACCCCAGGACACAGGAACTGACTAATGCCTAAGTTTCATTTGACATTTAAGTAATGAAACTTCCCCTGTGAGCTCAATTGCTAATCACACTGAAGGTGTTTGCGTTGAGTATTTCCATGGATATAAACTTTATTCCCCACTAATTGCCTTACCTCCCATCCCTTAAAATAACAAGCATTTATGGAAATGTCATTCTGAGTCATTGTAATTCAGATTAAGTTCAAGGAAGCACCACCTACTCAGATATTGCCTTTGGACTTATTTTCCCCTGGAGGTAGACTGTGACAGGCAGTTGAACTGGGTCGTGTTCATTAGGCACAAAATCGAAGAAAACAGACTGAAAAGGGGAGGGACAACCTAATATTGTCCAATTAGAAACACTTGTTTTCGTTTTCCGTTGCTACCGGTACCGTAATTCAATTACCACAATGTTGCTGCTATGATAATGTGACCAATTCACACTAACATACAGTAATTGCTTACTTTTGTTCCACGATTAAAGTCAAATCAACTCAAATTTATTTATATAGCCTTTCTTACATCAGCTGATATCTCAAAGTGCTGTACAGAAAACCAGCCTAAAACCCCAAACAGCAAGCAATGCAGGTGTAGAAGCACGGTGGCTAGGAAAAACTCCCTAGAAAGGTCAAAACCTAGGAAGAAACCTAGAGAGGAACCAGGCTATGTGGGGTGGCCAGTACTCTTCTGGCTGTGCCGGGTGGAGATTATAACAGAACATGGCCAAGATGTTCAAATATTCATAAATGACCAGCATGGTCAAATAATAATAATCACAGTAGTTGTCGAGGGTGCAACAGGTCAGCACCTCAGGAGTACATGTCAGTTGGCTTGAAAGTATTTCTACCGCTCCTGCTGTCTCTAGAGAGTTGAAAACAGCAGGTCTGAGACAGGTAGCACGTCCGGTGAACAGGTCAGGGTTCCATAGCCGCAGGCAGAACAGTTGAAACTGGAGCAGCAGTACGGCCAGGTGGACTGGGGACAGCAAGGAGTCATCATGCCAGGTAGTCCTGAGGCATGGTCCTAGAGCTCAGGTCCTCCAAGAGAGAGAAAGAAAGAAAGAGAGAAGGAGAGAATTAGAGAGAGCATACATAAATTCACACAGGACACCGGATAAGACAGGAGAAATACTCCAGATATAACAGACTGACCCTAGCCCCCCGACACATAAACTACTGCACCATAAATACTGGAGGCTGAGACAGGAGGGGTCAGGAGACACTGTGGCCCCATCCGATGATACCCCCACACAGGGCCAAACAGGCATGATATAACCCCACCCACTTTGCCAAAGTACAGCCCCCACACCACAAAAGGCTCTGACTGGCCATTTGAATGGGTTATTTCTGACTAAGATGCCTGTGCCATCTTTACCCATTTTAAGTTAGATTGCCATTAGTTAATTGACTCTGGCAAGGGAGAGTTGGGATCTGCAAAAAACAAATTTCCAATTTACTCATGCATATTAATACACCCTTGCACATGTGTGAAATAGGACAAATATAAGCACCCATTAGATACTTATAGAGAGAGCAAAGGTCATGATATCAATCTGATCTGAGAACAGACAGGTCATGTGACTTTCTGCCAACCTGGAAGACTTGCTCGCTACATGCTCTGAAATTCTCAATTGCATGCTCCTCGTGTCCTCTCTCTCTCCTCGTCTCCTTCTCAAAACCCATTGGAGGAGAAGGTCAGAGGGTTTTGAAGAGGAAACAGGACTCAAGAAGTATGCAATTGAGATCCTATAAATGTAGACGTTCTAAATAGAAAAAGGATAATCTCTCCTCTCCTCAGGAGAAAGATCTCCTGTTCTTTCCTGTTTATTCCAGTCCAGTCCCTTCTTAGCAATGCAGTTGAAGGAAATTAGACATGGAGCCATTTAGAGTATTGAAATACCATTGGACTGACCACAGGGGTAAAACCGCAACAATCAATCGCCTGCAGCCACCTCATATCTACTCCGATCACTCACTTTATCGATCATTCTCCACTGACTCACTGGGAAAAACCGAAGCCCTCAATATAAAGTCCTCGTCCAACAAGCCTCCAAAGTAATTAGAGACAGTAAATCATTTATATCGAGAGAGAGGTGTTTATTACAGTTCCTATAATGACTTGCATTATTCACGTAGACCCAGGTATTGAGGTAATGTCTTACTTTCACAATGTCTTACAGTCACATTAGAATCATTTCTGGGTTTGGGGAATTACCCCTGGCCCCAGAGGTCGTTAGTGACCTGGTTTAATCTCCTCTACTTGGCTTTGATGGAAGACCATGGCTGCGCGTTCCAAATGGCACCCTATTATGTACATAATGCACTACTTTTATCTCGGGTAAAACTAGTGCACTAGGGAATAGGATGCCATTTGGGCCACAGTCCACGTTTCAGACTGCAGACACTTTCTGTCTGGTGGGAAATATAGTTGGACGGACGGCGCCCAGAGAGAGAAAGACGAGAACAAAGTGGCCATTGATTAAAGTGAATTACATGATTAAAACCAAAATGTCTTAATTTGCTTTTGGCGAGTGAAAAAAGCAACAAATTGGTCTTTGCCAATCGCCATTAATTTAAAATTTAACATAAATTAAAACATAATAAAAGGTAGACCAATACTTCTGCCGAGCCTAGTATAATTGGTATACACAGAAACAAATTTAAATTACAGTAAGGGAACTTTAAACATGCATGCACAGTCACAGCATAATCCTACAACTAATTTAAAATACAGTAAGGGAACTTTAAACATGCACAGTCACAGCATAATCCTACAACTCATTTAAAATACAGTAAGGGAACTTTAAACATGCACAGTCACAGCATAATCCTACAACTAATTTAAAATACAGTAAGGGAACTTTAAACATGCATGCACAGTCACAGCATAATCCTACAACTAATTTAAAATACAGTAAGGGAACTTTAAACATGCACAGTCACAGCATAATCCTACAACTAATTTAAAATACAGTAAGGGAACTTTAAACATGCATGCACAGTCACAGCATAATCCTACAACTAATTTAAAATACAGTAAGGGAACTTTAAACATGCACAGTCACAGCATAATCCTACAACTAATTTAAAATACAGTAAGGGAACTTTAAACATGCATGCACAGTCACAGCATAATCCTACAACTAATTTAAAATACAGTAAGGGAACTTTAAACATGCACAGTCACAGCATAATCCTACAACTAATTTAAAATACAGTAAGGGAACTTTAAACATGCATGCACAGTCACAGCATAATCCTACAACTAATTTAAAATACAGTAAGGGAACTTTAAACATGCATGCACAGTCACAGCATAATCCTACAACTAATTTAAAATACAGTAAGGGAACTTTAAACATGCATGCACAGTCACAGCATAATCCTACAACTCATTTCTCCAGTGTCAGTGATGTAGATTCTGAATCCCGTTATATTCTTTTATGTTCTTACAAGGGAACTTCAGTATTTTGGGATTTTGTATTTTAATTACCGACTTTAATTACAGACAAACGCATGGATAGCATTTTTATGTCTCTGCCTGCAGCTTGAAGGAAGCTGAAGGTAGCATATCGTCTATGGGTATCTACTGGCCAGCTCCTTTCAAAAGCAGGGAAAAACTTACATGTACCTAAAGCATGACAAAACTGTTTTGTCCAAATAAGTAGCTCTCATTTGTCACTTTTTGTCCTTTCTTGTCAAAAGTAGTTTTCCTCAACATTTGACATCTTTCTAACCTGATGAGACTCACCTGATGAAATACACGTTGTTTTAATGTTTTTTATGTTTGGGGCGGATTTTTTTTGAATACATATATTTATTTATTTTGTATTGTATGAGCACTATAGTAGAAATAAGTCATTGTTTGATAGTAAATCTGAAAACTGTGGGTACAGTAGGCATAAACATAGTTGCTAGCTCTGCTGTCCACTACAGAAGACATTTATAAACAAGCTTTTATTTAGTTCTCATTTAATGTGGAAAAAAAGATCACCAAACTATTCCTGGGATAATTGCTTATTAAAAGAAATTTGAATAACAAACTCACAAAAAATATAATTACACAATAACACACACCTTTCTTCATACCATAAAATATGCTAATTGTGTTGGCAGCCATTTTAAAAAACCAGGAGGACAAAATGATCCAGGTCACACATGTGATATCACTGAAAAGCCCAGAATGTCCTCTCAAAGGTACAGCAGTACTTAACACAGTGGCATGTATGGCCTTAGAGATGCGGAACAACAACGAATGTCTGCTAGAGAGGACATAAATTCATTGCTGGGTCTCAGGATGATATCAGTCCTTTCTAAGTTCACTAACATCTGGTGATTTCCCTCTTGGTCTAAGGTATATTTAATAACCAAAGAGCGCCATCTATTGGTCAAAAAACAGAATACAGCAACTCAGTCAGACTATACAATGAATAGCAGCAGCAGTAGAATTGAAACCAATCACTTTTGAAGATGGATCAACCAAAATGTAATGTTCTTAATATTTCAGAGAAATGACTTTGTTTGTAAAGCCTTGTTTATAAATATCCTACTTTTTAAGATATTAGTAGTGGTAAGCAATTAGTGCTTTTTGAGGTGGGTTCGGTTTCGTTTAGAATAGATTATACAAAAATAATCATGGTTTTCTGGTTGACACAAAAAAAACATAATGGTAGTGACTGCAAATTACTGCTAATCACTTATTAACCATAATTTATTCACTTTAATAAAATATTTCAGTTGCTGTGTATATTACATTTGTTTTATTTGATGACTTTATTATTTCATTCCAAGTCTTTATATAGCTGCTGTCTATGCAGTCTGACAAAATGTTGTATTTGTTCAAAGTAAATAAGGTATACTTTTATGACTGCGGAATACCAAATATCAATCACTTTGATAATGTATTTTCAGGTAGAGACACCTAGTGAAGCAAAAGCTGCGTTATTGTCTCTTCCGTAGCAGGCATAAAAGAAACACAGACAAGTAGATGAACAATGGATTATGGTAATTGAAGTTAATTACCACGTGTTATGCTATGTTGAATATTGGCCTGTTGGAAACTACAACTCCCTACTACATCACACAGTTCAGGCTTGATTTGATTTATCCATAGAGAAACTGTGTAACGTGTGCAATGAGCTCACAGAAGAAAAAGGATATGTTATTCTATATATATCAATAAGAACAGTATATAGGACTATTGAATGTGATTGTAACTATCTACTTTACTTACAGTATGTCAGGTTAGAAAGAAACAAAGTTATGTCAAAAAAGTTGACATAAAGTGAAGAACTTGAGAACTTAAATACAATACCCACAATACAATGCAGGGCTCCTGAGTGGTGCAGCGGTCTAAGGCACTGCATCTCAGTGCAAGAGGTGCCACTGCAGTCTCTGGTTTGAATCTGGGCTGCATCACATCCAGCACAATTGGCCCAGCGTTGTCCGGATTTGGCCTGGGGTCGTCCGGATTTGGCCCGGGGTAGGCTGTCATTGTAAATAAGAATTTGTTCTTAACTGAATTGCCTAGTTAAATAAAGGTTACATTTAAAAAGTGGCAGTGGGATACATTCATTAGACTGAAGCGTTCACATACCGTATAACAGACAGTTGTGCCCCCAGCAGAACCAGCTGTCACAGAGTGCTGTGCAGCATGTGGAGGCCTGGAAGTGGCTGATGGATAGTCTTGCCAATCAGAAAAGTGATCCAGCCCAAGAGGCCTAAACTGGTTATCTGGTTATCCCAGACCACAGAAGCAGCAGTGACAGAGGAAGAAGCCCACCACCGGTACATCAGATGAGGCGCCTGGCAACAGGTGACAGCAGAGCAGCCAGCCAGAGTGAAGGAGGAGACCTCAGCTCACCCAAGCGCTTCCTCAGTAGCCCCCTCAGCCAGAAAGAAGAGGGATGTAGTCACTGCTGTTCACTCATACTGATATGGATACATCAGAATTGTGGTCAATTCCATTTCAATTCAGTCAATTCTGGAAGTAAACTGAAATTCCAATTCTAAACGTACTCCTAGAGAGGCATTAACGAAAATTGGAATTTCCTGAATTCCTGAATTCCTGAATTGACTGAATTGAAAAGGAATTGACCGCAACCGAGGCAAACAAACATGAGCATTATTCAGTCATGTGTTTTTATTTACCATTTAGATTTGAGTTACATTTATGTAAAAGTAATGATTGTCATGAGAGATTAGAAGCACAGCACATCAAAATGGCCCTGACAGCAAAAGAGCAGGGTTCTTCAACCTTTTGTTGCCCAGGGACCCCTCCCAGGAAAACTGGCAACCCAGGGACTGCGATCATTATGTTAGCAAAACAATTTCACGTCTTGTATTATCATCAGGTGAATGATAATGACAAGGAGAAGTAGTTAACCATTTAGAATGAATACATTTGGTAGATAGTTTTCCATTATTTTGATCTCCCCACATTATAATCAAAGATACTGGTAAATAACACAAGATACACCACCGGTGAACAAGCAACGAGGTGGGCAGAGCCAAGCACGAGCTAGTGCGATCCTATTGGTGCGTTCTAGCAGGTATTTGCATATTTCCATTATGGAAAGCCTACTCTCTGAAGTGTGCATGTGCAGTAACTCCACTCGCCACATCACTCCAAAAACATTTTTTTCCTAACTCTTAGAAAGGGTCAAGTCTACAAAACATAGTGCACTCTGTTCACAACAGATTCTAGTTTTGGGAGCAGAAAACACGTGCACAATATTTGGCCAAGTTTAATCTAGCTCCATCTCCCACTTCACGCCAGGGGACTTCCTCTCATCACCATATTTGGGATGAGACGTTCTAAATGGAAGCTTCAGATTTATACATCCGATGTAACATCTGTCTCCGACTTCTATCTGTGTTATAATTGGAAGAGGAAGTGTAAACTCCTAGTCTATTAGCTAGAAAGGTAACTCCAAACACATTTCAACTAAGAGCAGTTATAGCTGGTTAAACAAATGTGTTGGCAAAAATGTATGTTCAAGTCAACAAAGCTTACCAGCAGTCCTTTCACGGGTGCTTTTTCAAAGCCTATGTTAGATACTGCAGTGAGTGTATTGACTCCAACCAGTGTAATTTGGTCAATATTAGGAGTTGAGAAATAAAGTTGAGAAATAAGATATTCTCTTATTTTCTACTGTAGGTATGCAAGTCAAAATGTGTTTATTCTGTTGTTACTAGACATATTCATAAAAACATTGAAATATGTTTAGTTTTTTTATTCATATTTTTGCGGACCCCTGGTTGAATACCTCGGCCATAGAGTGGTAAAATATCACTCTGAATGGAGTGACTGTGTAAAAACCAACTAGCTTTTATTAAAAAACAATAATGATCCGGACCAGGGAACACAATCAAAAGAATGTTGGCTCGCACTGGTCAGGGATGAGTTTCCCAAAAACCTAAAGATCATGTTTAGCATTAAGATCATCATTCCTTCATTGCCTAACCAATCTTAAAGCTATTTGCTGTAGTCTTAGTCTATTACCTCATCAGTTTAAGATATGAAGCCTATTTTTCCTCTTGACTGTTGTTCCCCTCAGGTGGACTGGGATAGCTGACAAATGATTACATCTGTGAAACACACTAAAAGACACAAACCATAAAATATGAAAGATGACCTTGCTGAGCCACCCTGTTGTGGCATCTTACCTCACATACATATTTGTAATCTAAGGTGCTCTATATTGCATTTATGTCACACTGTGAACAGAGGTTTGTCCCACAGGCACAATCACATGAAGATTCTTCCTATCTATGCTATCGAAGAAACAAGAAAGGGAAATGTATTAAAAATGCCTACAGTCCATCCACTTTCAAATCCAATTGTATTTTTCAAATGGATGCATTCTTTGTTATTTCAAAGCTCAATCTGCTCACTATGATAGTACAGAAGGGTATTAAATTCCTTTTTAGACACAGAGGCTATACAGTACCTGATGGATCATTTGCCTAAGTTACTTTCATTAGAGCCCAGCAGGTGTAATTTGAATGGTTTAACGTTTGCTCTGAGAGTACATTGGAACATCGAAAGGCAGTGCATGATGGGAAACCAACTCTAACAGGTATATTAATACATAATGTTTGTTTAATCTCAGATCGACGTGTAAGATAATACTTTCTAGAAAATGTTCATCGTGACTTGTGATTAAAAGGCATAGTTAAAACCTTTTAAAGGGATCATTTACATTTGTCAAAGTTTTTCAGACCTCAAACCTTATCTAAAGAGTGAAGGCCATTTGCACGTCATTTATTGCGTAGGTAGATGTACACCAGGAGGCCTTGCCATCCCAAATGAATAGTAAAAAATGTGTACCTTAAATCCAATATTAAGACATTCTTAGCAACTGAGTGTACATTTACCTTCACCACCAGCAGAGGACAAAATCTGCTTTCCTTAAGTATTTATTTTGTATAATTCCATATAATTTGGTTAAATGACTATTATATAAACTTTAAAACATTAGACAAGAAGAGCTAAGGGTCTATCTTTTCCTGAAGAAATTCTGCTGTATTAAAACTTCTCTTTGTTGACAGTTGTTTGAAATGCAGTTATGCAAGATTATGGTTCTGGCTTTCCAAGATTACATTAAAACTCATTAACCTAATTAGACTCTACATGGCATTGCATTACTGGCTTTGTCGCAAAGGGCATCCTATTCCCTATCCCCTATTTGGGACGTACTCACAGTCTTCTTTAATTCCATTACAATGTTTATGAAAGACTGGCTTATCACACCCTATGGAAATTAATAACACAATGTAATTAATTTTGCCACATGTATCTGTGCTGTAGAAATGGCTTTGAAAATTGAATAACCATATTATCCAAGTCACGCACCTCAATATCCGAGGGCTGTGCAATCCAAGAAAAGCAGTTCTTGTTAAATTAATTAAAAATAAAGAGAGTCGTACACTCTTTGTATGAACATCCAGTAATTTACTGGGTAAACCACCAACGTTTTAGCCTCAGCTTACCTTCTGCAGGGTCTTTTCTTATTAAATGCCTTGTTACCAATGAATCAGAGATACTCTGAACCTTTTTATCAATTTATGTGGCATAAATGTCAAGACCTCCCGGGAGAAGTATTGTGTCTAAAGGGAAGCTATAGTATTGCCAGCTTAGAAACAGAATGGGCAGAACAAACATTTCATATGAATGTCCAAAACACGGTGGAAAGTGAAGGGCGAAGAAAGAAGCCTTACTGTAAGTGACATAATTCTCCAACTGGTCATTTAAACCTTTACGGACACATTTCATTTCTTTCATGCTCCGTAAGAGATGCAGAAAACTGTTCATGTCAAAAGGTTCACATACCACCAGCTTATCAGAAGTTAAGTTGTTGGACGATGGTGGTCTTGTGAAGCGCTGTGGTTTAGGCCTGCTTGAAGCTCACTCTTCTCTGGGGTGGGACTGCAGTATGTGGACAGCATTGACTTCTTCCGATATCTTCACCGCTTCCTATTCATGGTAGCTCTTCAGCTGCCTCTTGAGTTCTGAGACAGATTCCTTCACTGGATGGTGGCATGTAAACTCTTTAGACACAGGGGGGGGGGGGGTAGGCTTTGTTGACTGTGACTGCAGTATGTGGACAGCTTTCACTGCTGTTGATAACTTCATTGCTTCCTTCTCACAGTAGCTCTCCAGCTGCCTCTTGAGTTCTGAGACAGATTCCTTCACTGTCTTAAAAACCAACCTTGGTTAAGGATGGTGGCAGGTAACTCTTCAGACACAGGGGGGGGGGGGGGGGGGGGTACTATGATCTTTGAACCTCTGAAGGAACAGGATGTTGTCCTCAGTGTGTGAGAACTGCTCCATCTCAGCACATCTCCTCCTGAGCTCAGTCACTTCCTGCTCCAGTTGCTCCAGGAGTCCTTCAGCCTGACTCACTTCATCCTTCTCCTGGGCTCTGATCAGCTCCTTCACTTCAGAGTGCCTTCTCTCAATGGAGTGAATCAGCTCAGTAAAGATCTTCTCACTGTCGTCCACTGCTGACTGTGCATGTCGTCCACTGCTGCCTGTGCAGATCGTCCACTGCTGCCTGTGCAGGTCGTCCACTGCTGCCTGTGCAGGTCGTCCACTGCTGCCTGTGCAGATCGTTGTTAAGATACACAGAAAGAGAAGATGGATACATTTCAACCAGCCCACTCACTCACCCCGGACATGTAAATATTATAGACTTATACACTGAGTGTACAAAACGTTAGGAACACCTTCCTAATATTGAGTTGCACCACCTTTTGCCCTCAGAACAGCCTCAATTTGTTGGGGCATGGACTCTACAAGGTGTCTAAAGCGTTCCACAGGGATGTTGGCCCATATTGACTCCAATGCTTCCCACAGTTGTGTCAAGTTGGTTGGATGTCCTTCGGGTGGTGGACCATTCTTGATATGCACGGGAAACCGTTGAGTGTGAAAAACCCATCAACTCAAACTGGCACCTACTACCATACCCCATTCAAAGGCACTTAAATCTTTTGTCTTGACCATTCAACCTCTGAATGGCACACATACACAATCAATGTCTACATTTTCTACAGGCTTAAGAATCCTTCTTTAACCTGTCTCCTCCCCTTCATCTACACTGATTGAAGTGGATTTACCAAGTGACATCAATAAGGGATCATAGCTTTCACCTGGATTCACCTGGTCAGTCTATGTCATGGAAAGAGCAGGTGTTCCTAATTTACACTCAGTGTATATAGACATATACTGTATATTTATACTATAAATGTGTGCCTAGTATGCATGAATTCCCACAGAAAGTGAAAACTGGTTTTATAGAACAGCAAGGATGTATTCGCTTGTGAACCATTCTTTTGTTGATTAGTTATAACTGTTCTTTATAATAAATAAAAAAGCTAATCTAGAGAGTGGGACTGATGCTGCAAATCGGCACATTGCTAAAGCTTGATGGTACAATGCATTAATGATTCAATGTGTTAATGTTATATTTTCCTTGTTTCTGTCCCGAATAAAATACAAATCTATTAACCAGGTAGTTTGGTTCCTGGATGCTGATTGGCTGAAACAGCATTCCTGCCGTGTATTTCATTCAGACAATATACCACGGGTATGACACAAAACTACTTGTTTATTGTTATATTTATGATGGTAACCTATTTATAATAGCAAAAAGGCACCTCAGGGGTTTGTGGTATATGGCCAATATACCACCACTAAGGCCTGTATCCAAGCTCCCCGCTGACAGTTATGCCTAAAAACAGCCCTTAGGCGTGATATATTGGCTAATATACCGAAACTCCTCCTCCTTAAGTCTAATAGAGCTCCCCAGCTTGTTCTAAAAACCCGGAAATGAGTTACCTCTGGTTTGTTCAGTCTTTCCTATGGGGAAAATTACTGCGGAAAGAATAAACGCCGAAAATAAGGTTTGAGGTTAGCACAGACTTAGGAGATGTTACAGTTTTTTTTCACACCCTGATCTGTTTCACCTGTCTTTGTGCACGTCTCCACCCCCCTCCAGGTGTCGCCCATCTTCCCCATTATCCCCAGGGTATTTATACCTGTGTTCTCTGTTTGTCTGTTGCCAATTTGTTTTGTTTGTGAAACCTACCAGCGTTTGTTCCCCTACTCCTGTCTGTTTCTTGCTCCTGGTTTCTAGTCCTTCCCGGTTTTGACCCTTCTGCCTGCCCTGAGCCTGCCGTTCTGCACCTTGCCCACCTCACTGGATTATTGACCCCTGTCTGCCCTGACCCTGAGACTGCCTGCTGTTCTGGACCCTTTGCACCTTCTCTGGATGACTGACCTCTGCCTGCCTTTGACCTGTCGTTTGCCTGCCCCTGTATTAACTTTTTTCTTCGACCCATCTAGATCATACCTGAAATGTGATAGTTTTGTTCTGTGAGACAATACTAGTCAGTTAACATTAACTTTTATGAAGCCTTTACGTGCTTTGTGCTTTTTATGACTACATAAAGGCTTAAATTCCCAAAAAGTGAAGTTAGCTGATGAAGATGATCTCATAGAACTAAACTTAACCTAAGTCTCTTTACCACAGACATACTTTTTTAGAACTTATACAAACCCCTAGATTAATTTTCCCATAGGCTTTGTCCAACGAACCTGGCGGAGTTAGTGCCTACAAAAAGATGTCACTTCTATTGCTCTCTATGTAGATGGTCCCAACACTCACCTTCAGAGAGTCCACAGCCTGTCTCAGCTTCTGCATCTCCTTCTTTATCTTCTGGATTCTCTGCAGGGATTTCTGTTGATTTCCCCTCACCTGCTTCTGTTTCTCAGTCCTTTCTCTTGTAGCTGAGACTGTATCATGGCCTTTATGTTTATCTATCATACACAGTAAACTTCCAGCAGTTTGTCATGATGAGAGTAGATCTTCTCCTGTAGTTGTGTGGAGGCTTCGACCAGGTTGTGCTTCTTAAAGGCAGGAGATTGATAGTGAGGCTGGAGGTCAGTCTCACAGTAAAAGGCCAGACACACCAGACAGGATTTGGGTATGTACTGAATAGGTCTATTCTTGTCAACAACAGCCAGTGCAAGAATCACACTCCACATCTCCAGGTTCAGCATAACAGTGTGCAGGAAAAGTAGCTTGAAGCAAAGTGTTTCTGCTCAGAACAGGTCTTGGGACAACGTGTCTGTCGGCACTCTGGGCAGCTGTAGACAGCCTTCAGATCATCCTGATCCCAACAGCCCTGAATACAGCCCATACAGTAGCTGTGTCCACAGGCAGTAGTCACCGGATCCTTCAGTAGATCTTTAAAAAATGCCTCTGCCATTTTGATACGGCACACTAACAAACTGTGCTGCCAAATAGGAGAGATAACTTTAGTTTTCCTTGTTTGTGCTGAGGAATAGGAGTGGCTGCCACATGGCTATTATGTAACTTCCTGCTTCAATGTGTGTGCAGAGTGCAATGTTCAGTCAGTGCCTACAGGGGGGCATTTGAGTTATCCTGCCCCTGTTACTCTGTCTTTTCTGCTCTGGCTGAGACTGTTTCATCATGGCCTTTATGTTGATCCATCGTACACAGACAACAGATACACTGCTAATCGGTACGACAGTTAACCTCCAGCAGTTTGTCATGATGAGAGCAGATCTACTCCTGAAGACTGGCTGGCTTTGAGTTTTGCCTTAGTGCAGAGCAGAGGTCCCAATTCTCCTGGTCAGTGTCTTTCATGACTCAACAGAGGAATCTGTACGTCCTGATCTCCAATAGACGGAATACACACACTACTGACCTGCTCTGTGCTACTACAGCACAGCATGGGAAGAGTTATACTGGTGCAAAGTCAATAGACTCAATGCAGGGGTAGGGGGAAGTCAGAGACACAGTTCTTTCTGTATAGTTCACTGGTGAAATGGGATGGCGGTATAACTATTCAGATACCCTAGAGAGGTGAAAGAGAATGGACCTTAAAACAGATGGAATACCCTAGTAACAGTGTCACACCCTGACCTTAGTTCCTTTTTTACGTCTCTATTTTGGTTTGGTCTGGGTGTGAGTTGGGGTGGGCATTCTATGTTTTTCATTCTATGTTTTTCATTCTGTTTTGTTCTGTGTGTTGTATTTCTATGTGTTTGGCCCGGTATGGTTCCCAATCAGAGGCAGCTGTCAGTCGTTGTCTCTGATTGAGAACCATACTTAGGTAGCCTGTTCCCACCTGTGTTTGTTGGCAGTTGTTTCCTGTTTTGTGTTTTTTCACCTTACAGGACTGTTTCGTGTCGTTCTCTCTCTTTGTTGTTTTTTGTCATTCAGTGTTCAGTTTATTTAATTACATTTACGATGAACACTTACCACGCTGCATGATTAAGCATGGAAGAATGGACTCCTGGACATGGGAGGAAATCTTGGACGGCAAGCGACCATGGGCACAGCCGGGAGAGTATCGTCGTCCTAAAGAGGAGCTGGAGGCAGCCAAAGCGGAGCGGCGACACTACGAGGAGTTGGCTCGAGGAAAAGTGCACGAGAGGCAGCCCCATACTTTTGGGGGGGGAGGCACACGGGGAGATTGGCGGAGTCAGGTAAGACACCTGAGCTAACTCCCCGTGCTTACCGGGTGGAGCGTCGTACTGGTCAGGCACCGTGTTATGCGGTAGAGCGCACGGTGTCTCCAGTGCATGTTCACAGCCCGGTACGTTACATCGCAGCTCCTCGAATCGGCCGGGATAGAGTGGGCATCGAGCCAGGAGGGATGAAGCCAACTCAGGACATCTGGTCTCCAGTGCGTCTCCTCGGCCCGGGATATATGGCACCAGCCCTACGCACGTGTCCCCGATTCACCAGCACAGCCCAGTGCGGCCTGTTCCAAGTCTCCGCACTTGAAGGGGTACAGGGGGTATCCAGCCAGGACGGGTTGTGCAGGCTTGTTGCTCGAGACCTCTAGTGCGCTTCCACGGCCCTTCACTCCGGCGCCGCCAGAGTCTCCCGCCTGTCCGGCGCCGCCAGAGTCTCCCGCCTGTCCGGCGCCGCCAGTCTCCCTCCTATATGGGGCACGCTGTA
This sequence comes from Oncorhynchus kisutch, assembly GCF_002021735.2. Classification (NCBI taxonomy): domain Eukaryota; kingdom Metazoa; phylum Chordata; class Actinopteri; order Salmoniformes; family Salmonidae; genus Oncorhynchus; species Oncorhynchus kisutch. Next base: position 24,317 of record NW_022263953.1, read on the forward strand.
AGGTTGGGGGCGTGAGTTGGGGTGGGGGGTCAGGGCGTGAGTTGGGGTGGGGGGGTCAGGGCGTGAGTTGTGGTGGGCATTCTATGTTTTAACATAACTTAATTTTTCCCGCTAAGGAACTTATTTTTTTATATTTGAAGTATATATATAAATATATACATGTCTAATGCATGTGTACAATATTTACATATTGGGGTCCTGGTGAAAGCCGATTGAGTGTGCTGGTTGAAATATATCCACCGTCTCTTTCTCTGTGTATCTTAAAAGTGCTCTGCACAGGCAGCAGTGGACGACAGTGAGAAGATCTTTACTGAGCTGATTCACTCCATTGAGAGAAGGCACTCTGAAGTGAAGGAGCTGATCAGAGCCCAGGAGAAGGATGAAGTGAGTCAGGCTGAAGGACTCCTGGAGCAACTGGAGCAGGAAGTGACTGAGCTCAGGAGGAGATGTGCTGAGATGGAGCAGTTCTCACACACTGAGGACAACATCCTGTTCCTTCAGAGGTTCAAAGACCATAGTACCCCCCCCCCCCCTGTGTCTGAAGAGTTACCTGCCACCATCCTTGTTCAAGAGGCAGCTGGAGAGCTACTGTGAGAAGGAAGCAATGAAGTTATCAACAGCAGTGAAAGCTGTCCACATACTGCAGTCACAGTCAACAAAGCCTAGCATCGGAGACCCACAATACGCACAAATCTTAAAATACCCTGTAAAGTCAAAGTGGAAGATAAATTAAACAATTTTTTAAAATAAGTTACATGGACTCAGTCTGTGTGAAATAATACAGGATATAATTTCTTACCCTTCCTATGTCCCCCACACATACAACATTAGTATGTCAAGTATTGAATTTCAAGCATAGATTCAACTACAAAGACCAGGGAGCTTTTTGAAAGCCTCATAAAGGAGGGCAATGATTGGTAGATGGGTAACAATAACAAATCCAGACATTGAATATATCTTTAAGCATGTTCAAGGTAATAATTATGCTGTGGATTATTTATTAAACCACCAAGACACATCAAAGATACAGTCATTCTTCTGAACTGAGCCGCAGGACAGGAGTGAAACTGCTCAGGGATGTTATCATGAGGCCATTGGTGATTTTAAAATATTTACAGAGTAAACTGAGGATGGATCAACAACATTGTATTGACTCCACAATCATGACCTAAATGACGGAGTGAAAAGAAGAATACAAATATACAGAATATTCCAAAACATGCATCTTTTATCCAACAAGGCACTAAAGTAATACTGCAAAAAAACACTAAATGCACTAAATGCAAAGCCCTATTTATGATGCAAATCCAACACACCACTGAGTAACTGCCTCCTTATTTTCAAGCATGGTGATGGCTTCATCATGGTATGGGTATGCTTGACATCAGCAAATACTTTGGAGTTTTTCAGGATAAGAAGAAACGGGATGGATCTATGCACAGGCAAAATTCTAGAGGAAAACCTTCTTCAGTCTGCTTTACAGCAGACACTGTGTCCTTTCAGCAGGACAATAACCTACAACGCAAGGCCAAATATACACTGGAGTTGCCTACCAAGAAGACAGTGAATGTTCCTGAGTGGCCAAGTTACAGTTTTTCTTAAATCTGCTTGAAAATCTATGGCATGACTTGAACATTTCTGTGTAGCCATGACCCCCAACATCTTGACAGAGCATGATTCATTATGAGACATACCCAAGAAGACTCAAATCTATAATTGCTGCCAAAGGTGTTTCTAACATGTATTGACTCAGGGAGCTGAATATTCATGCAACAACTATATTTTAGTTCATTTCTAACCATCTTTAAAATCAAATAAAAATGTCTTCCACTTTCACATTACAGAGTATTTTGTGTAGATTGTTGACCAAAAATTACAATTAAATCAATATAAATCCCACTTTGTAGTACAATAAAATGTGAAGAAATCCAAGGGGTATGAATACATTTGCAAGGTATTGATTCTTGAAGAATATTACTGATAGATGCCTCATGAGCTTAGTTTAACTGTCTTACCCCATCAGAACCCAGAATATAAACTTGTTTTACCCCCAGTGTTTTTTAACAATGTTATTGTAAACTAACACAGTACAAAAAGTGTACACAAACCCTGGTTCAAAACACGAATATAATAATAATAACATGTGCTGTGTACTATGACACAACTTAAAGCCAGCCAGTCTTCAGGAGTAGATCTGCTCTCATCATGGCAAACTGCTGGAGGTTTACTGTCGCACCAATCAGCAGTGTATCTGGATCCACTGACTACTGCCTGTGGACACAGCTACTGTATGGGCTGTATTCAGGGCTGCTGGGATCAGGATGATCTGAAGGCTGTCTACAGCTGCCCAGAGTGCCGACAGACACGTTGTCCCAAGACCTGTTCTGAGCAGAAACACTTTGCTTGCTAAAGTGGTGGAGAAACTGAAAAATACTGCTCTTTGAGTTGTTCCTCCTGCTCAATATCTTAGCTACTTAAAATAACTAACAGTTCATTAACTGTAATTTGGGTTTCTGTATGATGATATACGTTTCAGTAGTCTTAAAATATGTACAGATTGTATGAAAATCAAAGATACAAATCAATGAAATGTACTATATCCATAAAACGTGAAATGACTGTCCATTCTGATTCTAAGCAGGCAATAGTATAACCTTCCTGTAGACGCAATACTGCTTCTGTCAAGTCCTGACCATAGAAAGTCTTTATTTTCTATGGTGGAGTAGGTCAGGGCGTGACTGAGGGGTTAGTCTAGTTTATTCTTTCTTATGTGGGTGTTCTAGTTTTCATGTTTCTATGTTGGTGATTTGTAGGATTCCTAATTAGAGGCAGCTGGTAATAGTTGTCTCTAATTGGGGATCATATTTAAGTAGTGTTTGTTCCCACCTGTGTTTGTGGGATATTGTGTTTTGAGTTAGTGCACAAAGCATCTCTGTAGTCACGGTTCATTGTTAGTTTATTGTTTATTTGTCTTTGCTTAGTTTCACTTTCTAATAAATAATGTGGAACTCAACATCCGCTGCGCCTTGGTCAGACATTTATTCCAGCGAACGTGACGGCTTCTGCCAAGTAGTCTGGACTTCCCCTGTAACTACAGGCTTGCATGTTGACTATGGCGGTTCCCCCTTGATCACTACATTAGTGTTAGTCTGACAGACAGTGAGAGGATGGAACCCTGCCCCCACCGTCAGTATGATAGCCTCTCCTTACTTTAACATGATTAACACATAGTCTCAGTCTGGTCCTTCCTGTCTCCATTGCTTTGACAGGAGCCCAGGGGGCGTGACGGGTCTGACAGATGTTAGTGAACACACAGGTTCTGTTGTGCCCCATCACCAGGCCCTCACCAGACCATCACTAGAACACTGATGTAATAAGAGGGGTTGAGAGAAAAAAGAGACCCAGGCTGTGTTCAGGCAGATTGGAGCCACGTCTATAGACACTGTGTAGTGAGGCTAACTGAAGACAAACAGGATCAAATTAGAGAAACGAGGGTAGTAGTTGTCTGTCGGCCATCTTAGGATAAGTCAAGGCCAACTGTTTCACCAAAGATAAGTTGAGATGAGGCCAACATGTGGGCAATGAATATTCACATACTTTCAAAGAGATAATTGCTGGAGAGAAGAAGATTGCAAAAAGTGCATAAAAATCATATATTTAGATTATTACAAAAGGTGCATTAAAATCATATATTTAGATTATTACAAAAGGTGCATTAAAATCATATATTTAGATTATTACAAAAGGTGCATTAAAATCATATATTTAGATTATTACAAAAAGTGCATTAAAATCATATATTTAGATTATTACAAAAGGTGCATTAAAATCATATATTTAGATTATTACAAAAAGTGCATTAAAATCATATATTTAGATTATTACAAAAAGTGCATTAAAATCATATATTTAGATTATTACAAAAGGTGCATTAAAATCATATATTTAGATTATTACAAAAGGTTTAAAATCTTATGTTCATAAAGAAGCCTGGAGCGCCTGGCGTTGTAGAAGGTTCTCCAGAATGCCTGGAGACATTCGTCTACATTTCAGCGAGGTATCGCACAAACTGTTTTGGTTGGGCAGTTAGTGTGATTGACCATGATTTCACCACCCCATCTGCATGTTATGTCTTCACAGGAAACAGAATGGATCTTACTTTTATCCTATATAAATATCATATATGAAATAGATTAGTCTTACATAAAACGTGCAATTTGTATTTGATTTTATATATTTTTGTCCATACCTTTTGCAATAGAGAGAATGAGAGAGAGAGAGAAAGAGGAAGAGAGGGAGAAAGAGAAAGAGTAAGACAGAGAGTGTGTGAGAGAGAAAGAGATTCTCATTCACTTTAAGATACCCAATCTGGATATCAGGATGCCTAGTTTCCCATTAACCAGATTCATATTTTTCTTGACACCTCCAATCCCAACAAATACATTTCTTCACATACACACACCAGACGCGCCACCACCCAGACGCATACATTACAATGACACCCCTTAATAATGTATCGCTCACAGCGACAAATATCCCAAACAGAGCGACATTCAGCCATAAAGATGTATCATTATGTTTTTTTTTGCACACTGAAATGGTGCATCATGGTTGGAAAGGCAGTACCATGGGGTTTGTGCTTGACTCGCTATAATTTCCCCCCAAAGCAAGAAACCAGGGGATCTTTAAATGAGCCATGCTCTCTAACATTGCTGTCCTTTTATGGACTTGTGGATGGAGACACTCTGAATTGCTGGGATGTGCACTCAATGCAGTCTGACAGCTAGGTTATGGCCCACTGTGTTTTATACCTGGTTTCAAGTAGTATTTTTTTTCTTTCAAATACATTGAGGGTTTGATTGCGCTTGGCTGAAGTGCCAGATGGGCAGAGGACACAGGGTTTGGACTTCTGGGACGATTTCATTGGTTCCATTAAGCCAGAAAAACTCAATCAAGTGCCGCTAAAGTATTTGAAAGGAACCCAAGACTGTTTGAACCCAAGTCCTTTCTGTTTAAAGATGTTGTGCATTTGAATGTTTGACCTGAATATTTACAGTAATGATGCATTATAAGAGGGTTTGGCTCATATCACAGCGGGAGGATATGGGTCCATTTCTGGTCACAGTGTGTAGTATTTAAGTGAAACAGTTTTGTGTGAATAAACAAACATTATACAGTGTGCAGAACCATGTGCACATGGCTCAATAACCATGATATTGTGTGGAATGAGGGGTATCTACCAGGAATAACAAGGACAGTCATTTATCCTAATCCATAAGAAAGCTTCCATACTTTCCACTGTTGTAAATATGTGTAGGCATGACACTGTCATTTTCACAACAACAACAATTAAACTAAATGACACCAAATTCAGTTACATTTCCAACTGAATTAGGCTGGGATACAATCCAAGGTGTGTTATAGAGCAACACACTGACAATGTGACTTTTAAAGGCAATTTTACAGACGTTTGCGGAGATCACATTCATGGAAAACAATGCGCATGTTGGCTCAAGCATAAATTACCTTTAAAGGTCAAGTGCAATGCCCTGCTCTATAACATGGTTTGGATGGAATACAGGCCTAAGGCTATTGAGCGCAGTAGTGTTTTCACTCAAAAGAGAAGGATGACACTGAACTTCACTACCTGAGTCAGGCTGCTAAACAAGATGGCCGACTTTCCCCATGTCACATACTTATTTTTCTTTGGTATTATGGCGGTCTGCAAACAAATGATATAGGTGCATGTCGCCACCTACTGTTTTGGCTGTATATCAGCCTACTATTCTGTAATATGAATTAATTACACTTTGATAGAGAAAATAAATTCCCTACCAACTAACCCTACACCCATTAAAACCACTATTTCACTACTTTGGCCCTATCTGATCCTATCCCAGGCCAACAGCCTGGGAGAACAGGACACTATCATTCAAATCTGGGGCCTGAAAGGGAATGTCACGCCCTGGTCAAAGTATTTTGTGTTTATCTTCATTTATTTGGTCAGGCCAGGGTGTGGCATGGGTTTTTGTATGTGGTGTGTATGTATTGGGATTGTAGCTTAGTGGGGTGTTCTAGTTAAGTCTATGGCTGCCTGAAGTGGTTCTCAATCAGAGGCAGGTGTTTATCGTTGTCTCTGATTGGGAACCATATTTAGGCAGCCATATTCTTTGAGTGTTTCGTGGGTGATTGTCCTTAGTGTCCTTGTTCCTGTCTCTGTGTTAGTTTACACAAGTATAGGCTGTTTTGGTTTTCGTTACGTTCTTTGTTTTGTAGTGTTTGTAATTGATTTGTGTTTTACGTTTGTTTATTAAACATGGATCGCAATCTACACGCCGCATTTTGGTCCGACTCTCCTTCACCACAAGAGAACCGTTACAGAATCACCCACCACAACAGCACCAAGCAGCGTGTCAACAGGCAGGAGCCGCAGGAGAGGCAACAGAGGCAGCAGCAGCAGGAGCAGCAGCAGCTGCAGTGGGAGAGGCTGCACCACCTGGAGAAATGGACATGGGAGGACGAACTGGACGGTAAAGGACCCTGGGCTCAGCCTGGAGAATATCGCCGCCCCAAAGAAGAACTGGAGGCAGAGAAAGCTGAGAGGTGCAGGTATGAGGAGGCAGCACGGCGAAGCGGATGGAAGCCAGAGAGTCAGCCCCAAACATTTCTTGGGGGGGGCTCACAGGGAGCATGGCGACGCTAGGTAGGAGACCTACGCCAACTTCCTGTGGTTACCGGGGGGCTAGAGAGACCGGGCAGGCACCGTGTTATGCAGTGGTGCGCACAGTGTCCCCAGTGCGGGTGCATAGCCCGGTGCGGTACATTCCAGCTCTGCGTATCGGCCGGGCTAGAGTGGGCATCGAGCCAGGTAAGGTTGGGCAGGCTCGGTGCTCAAGAGCTCCAGTGCGCCTGCACGGTCCCGTCTATCCAGTACCACCTCCACACACCAGCCCTCCGATGGAGCAGCCAGAGCTGCCAGCCTGCATGGAGCAGCCAGAGCTGTCAGTCTGCAAGGAGCTGTCAGTCTGCATGAAGCAGCCAGAGATGTCAGTCTGCAAGGAGCTGTCAGTCTGCAAGGAGCTGTCAGTCTGCAAGGAGCTGCCAGTCTGCAAGGAGCTGCCAGTCTGCAAGGAGCTGCCAGTCTGCAAGGAGCTGCCAGTCTGCAAGGAGCTGCCAGTCTGCACGGAGCTGCCAGTCTGCAAGGAGCTGCCAGTCTGCATGGAGCCGCCAGAGCTGCCAGTCTGTAAGAAGCCGCCAGAGCTGTCAGCCTACATGGAGCAGCCAGAGCCGCCAGTCAGCGTGGAGCAGCCAGAGCCGCCAGTCAGCGTGGAGCAGCCAGAGCCGCCAGTCAGCGTGGAGCAGCCAGAGCTGCCAGTCAGCATGGAGCAGCCAGATCTTTCAGTCTGCCAGGATCCGCCAGTCAGCCAGACTCTTCCAGATCTGCCAGTCAGCCAGACTCTTCCAGATCCGCCAGTCAGCCAGACTCTTCCAGATCCGCCAGTCAGCCAGACTCTTCCAGATCCGCCAGTCAGCCAGACTCTTCCAGATCCGCCAGACTCTTCCAGATCTGCCGGATCCGCCAGTCGGCCGGGATCCGCCAGTCGGCCGGGATCCGCCAGTCGGCCGGGATCTGCCAGGATCCGCCAGTCGGCCGGGATCCGCCAGTCAGCCAGGATCTGGTAGATCCATCAACCTGCCTGAGCTTCCCCTCAGTCCCGAGCTTGCCCTTAGTCCCGAGCTGCCCCTCAGTCCCGAGCTGCCCCTCAGTCCAGTGGGGTTCTGGGTGAGGACTACTAGGCCATGGTCGGCGGCGAGGGAGGACTATCCAGGGACGCGAGGAGGGACTAAGACATTGATTGAGTGGGGTCCACGTCCCGTGCCGGAGCCGCCACCATGGACAGACGCCCACCCGGACTCTCCCTATTGTTTTGAGGTGCGTTCAGGAGTCCGCACCTTAGGGGGGGGGGGGGGGGGTTCTGTCATGCCCTGGTCAAAGTATTTTGTGTTTATCTTCATTTATTTGGTCAGGCCAGGGTGTGGCATGGGTTTTTGTATGTGGTGTGTATGTATTGGGATTGTAGCTCGTTGTCTCTGATTGGGAACCATATTTAGGCAGCCATATTCTTTGAGTGTTTCGTGGGTGATTGTCCTTAGTGTCCTTGTTCCTGTCGCTGTGTTAGTTTACACAAGTATAGGCTGTTTCGGTTTTCGTTACGTTCTTTGTTTTGTAGTGTTTATAATTGATTCGTGTTTTACGTTTGTTTATTAAACATGGATCGAAATCTACACGCTGCATTTTGGTCCGACTCTCCTTCACCACAAGAGAACCGTTACAGGGAACTGCATCTTCAGACAACATTCCCAGGAACTTTTCAGCAGATCCAGAACCATGTTCGCTGCCTTCACAATTATGTAGCGTTTCTTTGCTTTCTTGTTAGTTTGACTTGTACAGTTGATCACCTGTGTAATAAACACAACAAAATCCACCTTCTTCACTATCAGTACTTCAGGATCCCTCAAATGATAAACAACACTCTCTGCAGGCTGCGGGGCATCCATTGCCATTTCTCCCTTTCGCTATTTGCGCTGCCTCTGCATAAGAGACCTGGTGAACAGCCCAGATTCTTGCTACTTCGACCTCCTTCACCCTGACAGGGCATTCCTGGAACGTGGTTCCCACCACAATTGCAACACTGTGTATCCACCGACTCTTCCACAACATATTTATTCCATCTGCACACACTTGCCACGTGGCCAAACTTTTTACATTAACAACACTGCAATGGTCTGTTCACAGAAGCTCTCACTGTGTATCTCATATACCCCAGCTTTACATCTGTAGGAAGAGATGTACCATCAAATAGCAATAGCACCGATAGGCTTTGCTCTTTCCTTCACCATACAGTTCAATCATACACCCATTACTCCTGGTACATTGTCTATTTTCAGTCTCAATTTCCACCGCAACGCCAGACATGACATTTTACCGGTTCCCTCTTCAGAAAATATCCACTTAGAATTATACTCCGATAATTCAGAGAGACACAATGCACTTTCCTTTTGTTCTTCTGACACAAATCAACACCATACAGCTCCTGGTCACTTTGATTGACACCACCTTTTCCAGTGGGTCCTCCACCATCTCCTTGACTGCTAATGGATCTCACTAAAACAGATTTTCCCATGAAACTAACTCCAACAAGGAACAGACCATTAATAGACCAAGGCCTGTCTTCATGAACAACTTTATCCCGTTTTGCTCCATTCCTCAACATGACAGTTTTCCACTCATTTCATTAACGTTACTTAACTCGTCATCTGACTCAGTGCTTCCTCTTCTGCCAACTTTCCTTCAGTTCGGAGGCCAAGAAGACGACCTTCCATGTCACATACTCCTTCACGTGTTTAAATTAAGGTGGGAAGCCGTAGTACTGACAGAATATTGGCACTGAAAATGACACCTCCTTTACACACAGCTCAGGCTACCAGTCATGCTGTACTGCCTTTTGTTACAGTGGCAAGCAAATAGGTGATGCAAATGTGTTTTGTTTGTGATACCCATGTAAATATTTGCTATGTCCAGGAGCAGCCGTCGGGTTACAGTTGTCTTATGGAACGATGGCATTGAGTTGTATTGACGTTTACTAGCAAACAGAATCATATCTAACCTCCTCAGTTTACATAATGGTTGGTTTCTCCTGTGCGCTGAAAGATGTCCTAAAAGGCAGGGTTGTGATTATTAGGCCATAACGTAGGAAAACATTTTGCAATGAAAACTAATTCAGATAGTCCTACCTCCCCGTTTGACTTTGTTTTCTTCAATGTTGTACCTAATGAACAACACCATGGGTCGTATTCATTGGAGCACATCATAGCAAAATGTTCAGGTAGTCCCTCCCTCCCGTTTTCTTCATTATGAACACGACCCTGAGGTGAACATGTCCTGGATCAACACAGGACACTGGAATGTAGATAGACTGCGAGACTCACATAGACTGTGTTACATGATAATTCCAGCTATGACATTAAGAGACTATAGTAGATCTATGTGTTGAACTATTTTGTAATTGTGTTCTTAATGATAGCTGGAATGCATCATATCTTAAAGTGAATGATTTCTTTAAGTCACAGTTTGATCCCAAAATTACCTTTTGACTTTTGCATTGAGGTATTGAAATAAGAACAGTAAATCCAAAACAAGTGAGATGACCAACATGTTTATTTGTTTGACAGAGTGCACATGCTGTAAATGCTTTGTGGGTTACAGAACACCTCCATGCTCCTCTTTCAATGGAAAGGACTTTATCAAAGCACAAGGACAAAACAAGACAAAACTCAAGTGCCATAATGTTGGCCTACAGCTTGTGGATGCTGCATATCCCTTGCGGTTGTGGACACAGTGGTTTGTCGCAAACTCCCCATATTCCCTAAATATTGCAATAATATTGACCCGAGCCCTTGGGGACATGGTCTAAAGTAGTGGGAATAGGGTATCATTTGGGATACAGGTGATGATACAAGTTGATGATGATATTCCTCTGTCTTGGCTGGAGCGTTGGATGTGGTGGTTCTAGTGAAGTGTTTCTCCTTGAGGGAGTTTAGAGACATTTGAGGAGGAAGGAGTTGCAGCTGCTGACTCTGCCACAGTCACAGAGCTTCCCAATGCGGGGTCCATGCCTCAAGGCACACCGGTCACCCATACCACACTGAGAGACCGAGAGAGAGTGAGGGAGGGGGAGAGATAGATAGACCGAGAGAGAGAAAGAGTTAGTCAGCGATGGTAATGAAAGTTCGAATTAGTTTGCTGTGTGAATGAAGCGGTGTTCGCTGGTTCTTTAGACTCTTCCTCCTTTCAGTTAATTAGACTTAGGGACGCTATCTAGAATAGGCTGTATAAATCCACTCAAATCAAAGGCTGTTGGCATTTCTCTGCTTGCATTTAATTATACTGACAACTTATACTCGTTAATTGGTTTTACATAAACTTTCAATTGAACTGCATTGAAATGGTGGCCAGACTATAACACAGAGTGGGAGAAACATGGGGGGCTTAAAGGGGATGTTCAGGATTTTACAAAAAAAAGCCAAATGCCCGTGACATCAAATAAAATATGGAGTTGATTTGAGTTGATTTCAGGTGATTTGGCCATTACAAAAAAACAGCTCACATGCCACTATTATTGATTGTTAGCTTGTGGTGGCTAAAGTTAGCTGAAATAGGGAATATTTCAAGTAAACCAAACCATGGATTAAAGCTTCTCCTGACCCATGGACTGCTTTCAGGGTGAGGAACAATCTAACATAAAGTTGTCAAATCCTAAACTTCCCCTTTAATAACAGGCATCCACATTTTGTTCCAAATAAATAAACTCCTATAATATATTTCAGCAATAAGGCCTGAGGGGGTGTGGTATATGGCCAATATACCATGGCTAAGGGCTGTTCTAAAGCAAGACCCAACATGGAGTGCTTGGACACAGCCATTAGCTGTGGTACATTGGCCATATATCACAAACCCCTAAAGTGCCTTATTGCTATTATAAACTGGCTACCAACTTAATTAGAGCCGTACAAATAAATGTTTTGTCAGACCAATGGTATACTCTGATATACCACAGCTTTCAGCCAATCAGCATTCAGGGCTCGAACCACCCAGTTTATAACACCCCTTTGATACTTGAAAAGTACTAAGGATTTTAAATGCAGTCATAACCTCCATTTGGTCAAAAATAACATTGGTAAAAGTTAGTTTTAAACAGGAACATATTAGGACTCACAGGAGGGATCATCCCTCTCTTCTCATTAGAAGGCAGATGGCTCTGCATCTTCACTAGAAGAGCCTCCATCGCATCCACCTGTGACACGGAGTAAAGGAAACAGGGTCAATGGAATTTCTCATTGCTTTTCTCAAGGGGAGTTTTAAAATCTAAACTCCTACATGAGTGCAATTTCCCCATGAGTTTATGTACTACCTAACGACAATGTCAGTGTTATAGAGGCTATATTTTTGTTTCCAGAAGATCCTCTTGTGGAACTTCATCTCTTCAGGTGTCACATTTGACATTTAGCGATATGTTCCAGAGGTTCAACCAGGGATGGACATTAATTAAGATAGCCAGCTAGACCGAGGCCGGTACTTTTCAGACGGGCTAGTATAAATGTTGGTCCTATAGCCCGCTGGCCAGTGGACAAAATCTTTAGCTCCATCCCTGTGTTCAACCATGGATAAAACTGATGGATAAATCGGATTCTCAAGGACACCTTTATCAGGACGAACTGCTGAATAAGGTTATGTTGACCATAATACAATCATGGGCGAACATTTAGATTGCATTTATATTTCGAATTATATTGACTTAGATTTAGATATTAAATTGAGAACCTGTAGTGCATGAATATATAGATCAGGACCAACATGCCAGGGTAGCCTGAAACAACTAAAGTGATTCCCTATATGAACTTACAAGTTCTTTCTCTGCGGCCGCGGCAGAGTTCTGCGCGCCAAAGTCCTCTGCGGAAACTTCATGTGACGCCTGTCCTCGGCACATAACGGACATCAGGCCGATACACAGCAGTCGGAGCAGCACTCCTGAGCTATCCATGGTTCTGATGCGGTGCGTGGTAAATGCTGTGCAGTCGTGGCGGCAATAAGAGAGCGCAGGGGATCAAAGTGGAGGGTCGGAAGTTCAGAGTGAATAAATGTGCAACGGACTGCCGGACCTCTGCTTTTATACTAGCGAGTAGCCCCGCCTGTAAGGTAATTTAGCTGGGTTTCAAGACCCATTGCGAGGAACTCCAGTCTTCAATGCATCTTGAATGGCTCTTAATTGTGTAATTGTGTTATTTGAACTGGTGGGTTCAAATCCCACACGTTACACTTTCATCCCATAGCTTCTTATTTTGTCAATTGTTCAGATTTAAACCCCCTCTATTTATAATTGTAGATTATGACGTTGTTTTTCACTCTGTTGCAAGTCCCACCTCAATATATACCAATTACATTGCGTAAGGCAACTGTAGGCTATTAAATCAAATGTTCCTTGTAGGGGCCATTTCTCACGTTGAATGAGACAATTACAATCCCGCAATAGAATTTCAACGGTGATTTTAACTGAGTTGGGGATCAATTGTGATTTCAACATAATTAAAATATCTAATCACTGATATCCATTACAAAACAACCCCGTGTCTCATTTTTCCTTCACAAACCTAATATACAGTGAAATAGAGAAGGGACAATGTTCTAATACTGAAGCTAATATAATAACATAAAAGCTCCATTCCCCTTCGACTTTATAAATGATTGCTCAGTTTACACGAAGAGATAATTACATACTACAGAACATACCTAACACATAATACAGAACATGCCTAACACATAATACAGAACATACATAACACATAATACAGAACATACATAACACATAATACAGAACATACATAACACATAATACAGAACATACCTAACACATAATACAGAACATACATAACACATAATACAGAACATACATAACACATAATACAGAACATACCTAACACATAATACAGAACATACATAACACATAATACAGAACATACATAACACATAATACAGAACATACCTAACACATAATACAGAACATACATAATACAGAACATACCTAACACATAATATACATAACATATAATACAGAACATACATAACACATAATACAGAACATACATAACACATAATACAGAACATACCTAACACATAATATACATAACATATAATACAGAACATACATAACACATAATACAGAACATACCTAACATATAATACAGAACATACATAACACATAATACAGAACATACATAACACATAATACAGAACATACCTAACACATAATACAGAACATACATAACACATAATACAGAACATACATAACACATAATACAGAACATACATAACACATAATACAGAACATACAACAAGAATCATGATACAGTACTTTCACTGCCCCCCCCACACCCCCAACACACACACACTGGGGAATTATAGAGAAACACTCATCTGTTCCAGTCCATTCATCCCCTATTGATTCCCTGGCTTAAAGGTGTGTGACATGATACACCTCAGCACTATGTCCAGTCCTCACTTGAATATAACCTGCAATTAAAGCTTCGTTGTATTTTCCTTTAACTCACAGCAACATGTTAATACAAGACAACACACTGGCATACCTTTCGGCCTGAGCCTTCCTCAGAGTGTTAGTGGCTCTAACTGGCTCACCCAGAGTCTCTCTGGACAAATTATGGAAATGATTTGCAATTCCTTAAAACGAGTACTCCAGTGAACTCAATGGTGTTTTCCTGTGTCTTTATCTACAGTCTGAAGTTTAAAATACACTTAGGTTGGAGTCATTAAAACTCATTTTT
>NW_022263954.1:0-7500 GCF_002021735.2 Oncorhynchus kisutch
GTGTATATATAGACCAAGCTGCTGGGGGAGGGACACAACTAGCGATGGATCTAATCGGTGCCCAATGACCAAAGTTTACTGCAGTTTAGGCACAGGACCCCCCTGCACCCTTCACCTCTCTTTTTCTCACACACATACACCACGCTCTCTCTGTCACTCACACATACGCTCTCTCTCTTTCTCTCTCTCTCTCTCTCTCTCTCTTCTCTCTCTCTCTCTCTCTCTCTCGCTCTCTCTCTCTCTTCTCTCTCTCTCTCTCTCTCTCTCTCTCTCTCTCTCTCTCTCTCTCTCTCGCGCTCTCTCTCTCTCAATACAATTCAAGGGGGGCTTTATTGGCATGGGAAACATAGGTAACCTTGCCAAAGCAAGTGAAGTAGATTCTCTCTCTCTCTCTCTCTCTCTCTCTCTCTCTTTTCTCTCTCTCTCTCTCTGTCTCTCTCTCTTTCTTTCTCTCTCACTCTCTCTCTCTCACACACACACACACACACACACACACACACACACACACACACACACACACACACAACACACACACACACACACACACACACACACACACACACACACACACACACACCACACACACACCACACACACACACACACACACACCAACACACTCAGTTTAGCTGCTGTTGTTCTTATGGGTTGTAGCTAAAGGTAATGTTTAAACACCTCATCTTCCTCTCTCTTTCTCTCCTCTATGTCTCTCTCTCTCCCCCACCTCCCCATCCCTCTCTCTCTGTCTCTCTCTCTCTCTCTCTCTCTCTCTCTGTCTCTCAATTCAATTCAATTCAAGGGTTTTTATTGACATGGGAAACATATGTTAACATTGCCAAAGCAAGTGAAGTAGATAATATATAAAGGTGAAATAAACACTAAAAGTTAACAGTAAACATTATACTCACAGACGTTTCAAAACAATAAAGACATTACAAATGTCATATATATATCTATATATACAGTGTTGTAACGATGTGCAAATGGTTAAAGTACACAGGAAATAAATAAACATAAATATGGGTTGTATTTACAATGGTGTTTGTTCTTCACTGGTTGCCCGTTTCTCGTGGCAACAGGTCACAAATCTTGCTGCTGTGATGTCACACTGTGGTAATTTCACCCAGTAGATATGGGAGTTTATCAAAATTGGGTTTTGTTTTCTAATTCTTTGTGGATCTGTGTAATCTGAGGGAAATATGTCTCTCTAATATGGTCATACATTGGGCAGGAGGTTAGGAAGTGCAGCTCAGTTTCCACCTCATTTTGTGGGCAGTGAGCACATAGCCTGTCTTCTCTTGAGAGCCATGTCTGCCTACGGCGGCCTTTCTCAATAGCAAGTCTATGCTCACTGAGTCTGTACATAGTCAAGGCTTTCCTTAAGTTTGGGTCAGTCACAGTGGTCAGGTATTCTGCCGCTGTGTACTCTCTGTTTAGGGCCAAATAGCATTCTAGTTTGCTCTGTTTTTTGTTAATTCTTTCCAATGTGTCAAGTAATTATCTTTTTGTTTTCTCATGATTTGGCGGGCCGTTCCTGGCATGGGAAACACCTGTTGACAAACAAAGCAAGTGAAAAACAAACAAAGCAAGTGAAATAAACAATAAATAAAAGTGAGAAGAGAAACAAAATTTAACAATATCATAAAAAATACGATTAGAAACGATCAGTAAATGTGTTTTTTTTAAAAGATAAAGATATTTCAAGTGTTGTATTATCAGCTATGTATTTTTTGGTGATATTTACAATGTTGTTTGTGTTCCACTGGTCGACCCTTTACTCATGACAACGGATCACAAGTCTTGCTGCTGTGATTTCACTTTGCCATATTTATTCCTGACAGATATGTGAGTTTATCAACGTTTGATATATTTATATATATATATATATATATTTATTTTATTTTATTTTACAAATTCTTTGTGCGTCTGTGTGATCTGTGATGAAATGTGTATCCACAGATGAGGTCATATATTTGCAGCTCAGTTTCCACCTCAACCTGTGGACAGGAGGTTGACACAGTGTGTCTTAATATTGGGTCAGGTATTCTACCACTGTGTACTCTCTGTTTAGGGCAAGATAGCGTCTTTTTTTTTTTGGGGGGGGGGGGGGGGGGGGGGGGGTTTGAATCTTTCCTGTGTTTCAAAACGGCTATATCTTTTTGCTTTCTCATCATTTGTTTGGGGTCTAATGGTGTTTGCTGTCTTACTAAGCTGTATGTAATTGTCACGCCCTGGTCTTAGTATTCTGTTTGGGGTCTAATGGTGTTTGCTGTCTTACTAAGCTGTACGTAATTGTCACGCCCTGGTCTTAGTATTCTGTTTGGGGTCTAATGGTGTTTGCTGTCTTACTAAGCTGTATGTAATTGTCACGCCCTGGTCTTAGTATTCTGTGTTCTCTTTATTATTGTGGTCAGGCCAGGGTGTGACATGGGGGATTTATGTGGTTTGTTTTGTCTAGGGGGTTTTGGAGTTTATGGGATTGTGTTTAGTTAAGTATTCTAGGTAAAAGTCTATGGTTGCCTAGAGTGGTTCTCAATCAGAGGCAGGTGTTTATCGTTGTCTCTGATTGGGAAACCATATTTAGCAGCCATATTCTTTGGGTATTTCGTGGGTGATTGTTCCTGTCTCTGTGTTTGCACCAGTCAGGACTGTTTTCGGTTTGCTTGTTTTTGTAGAAGTATATTGTTCACGTTATCATCTTATTAAAGATGTTTATGAATAACCACGCTGTGTTTGGTCCTCCTCTCTTTCACCAGAAGAAAACCGTAACACAAGGTACATTTTGCTATTTCGTTTGGAATTTAAGACCCCGTGAAGTGTTAAAAATAAGAACAAATTATTTGATTAACATTTTTAATTGGCCTTACTGCTATTAGCCAATAGAAACACATTGAAAAACAGTCCTTACTGCTATTAGCCAATAGAAACACATTGAATAACAGACAGGCCTTACTGCTATTAGCCAATAGAAACACATTGAAAAACAGTCCTTACTGCTATTAGCCCATAGAAACACATTGAATAACAGATAGTCCTTACTGTTATTAACCAATAGAAACACATTGAAAAACAGTCCTTACTGCTATTAGCCAATAGAAACACATTGAAAAACAGTCCTTACTGCTATTAGAAACACATTGAATAACAGATAGTCCTTACTGCTATTAGCCAATAGAATCACATTGAATAACAGACAGGCCTTACTGCTATTAGCCAATAGAAACACATTGAATAACAGTCCTTACTGCTATTAGCCCATAGAAACACATTGAATAACAGAGAGTCCTTACTGCTATTAGCCAATAGAAACACATTGAATAACAGATAGGCCTTACTGCTATTAACCAATAGAAACACATTGAATAATAGATAGTCCTTACTGCTATTAGTCAATAGAAACACATTGAATAACAGAGAGTCCTTACTGCTATTAACCAATAGAAACACATTGAATAACAGAGAATCCTTACTGCTATTAACCAATAGAAACACATTGAATAACAGAGAGTCCTTACTGCTATTAACCAATAGAAACACATTGAATAACAGATAGTCCTTACTGCTATTAACCAATAGAAACACATTG
The DNA here is from genome assembly GCF_002021735.2 of Oncorhynchus kisutch. Lineage (NCBI taxonomy): Eukaryota > Metazoa > Chordata > Actinopteri > Salmoniformes > Salmonidae > Oncorhynchus > Oncorhynchus kisutch. The sequence continues at coordinate 3,586 of NW_022263954.1, forward strand.
AATAACAGAGAATCCTTACTGCTATTAACCAATAGAAACACATTGAATAACAGAGAGTCCCCTCCAAAAACAAACAAAAGGAAGTTTGTTCTGAAGTGTCTGTCTTATATCTGAAAGATACAAGAAAGATCAGGAAATAAATATAATTTTATATTATATTATATATATATATTTTATATTATATTATATATATTCCATGTATTTAACTCCTTATTTTTCAAACTAAACCGTGTCCATATATACTTCAAATACAACCGGTACCGGGGAGCTTCAGATGAGTCTTGTGAAGCCAAAACAACTGACATGTTCGTGTTCGTGAGAGTCTCACCTTTCCACAGAAGGGTCAGATTAGTGTGTCGCCCAAACTGGTTCTCCCCTTTCTCCTCAGAGTTTTGTGAGGTGTGTGGTCGTCCTAGATCAAAACAACTGACATGTACGTGTTCGTCAGAGTCTCACCTTTCCACAGAAGGGTCAGATTAGTGTGTAACCCAAACTGTCGGGACGTTACAGACAGAAGTCGGCAGATCGGCTGTACCCGACTTCAGACGAGTCATAAGATGCTTGTGGTGGGTCGTAAGAGCAAACCAGAGAACAGAGTCTCATCTTTCTAGAGGGGGCACAAGTTAGTGGTTTTCGGGATGTCTCATGGTCTGACAAACACCGCTATAGCTCTGTCACCTTTCACCCCAGATGAGGAAGTGTGACATAGGCAGATGAGGAAGTGAGGCATAGGCAGATGAGGAAGTGCGACACAGGCAGATGAGGAAGTGCGACATAGGCAGATGAGGAAGTGTGACATAGGCGGACGAGGAAGTGCGACATAGGCAGATGAGGAAGTGTGACATAGGCAGATGAGGAAGTGTGACATAGGCAGATGAGGAAGTGTGACATAGGCAGATGTGGAAGTGTGACATAGGCAGATGAGGAAGTGTGTCATAGGCAGATGAGGAGTGTGGCATAGGCAGATGAGGAAGTGTGGCATAGGCAGATGAGGAAGTGTGTCATAGGCAGATGAGGAAGTGTGACATAGGCAGATGAGGAAGTGTGACATAGGCAGATGAGGAAGTGTGACATAGGCAGATGAGGAAGTGTGGCATAGGCAGATGAGGAAGTGTGACATAGGCAGATAAGGAAGTGTGTCATAGGCAGATGAGGAAATGTGACATAGGCAGATGAGGAAGTGCAACATAGGTAGATGAGGAAGTGTGACATAGGCAGATGAGGAAGTGTGTCATAGACAGATGAGGAAGTGTGACATAGGCAGATAAGGAAGTGTGTCATAGGCAGATGAGGAAGTGTGACATAGGCAGATGAAGAAGTGTGACATAGGCAGATGAGGAAGTGTGTCATAGGCAGATGAGGAAGTGGCGACATAGGCAGATGAGGAAGTGTGACATAGGCAGATGAGGAAGTGTGACATAGGCAGATGAGGAAGTGTGTCATAGGCAGATGAGGAAGTGTGACATAGGCAAAATAATTGATTAAAACACACTGTTTTGCCATGAAGGCCTACAGTAGCCTCAACAGCACTCTGTAGGGTAGCACCATGGTGTAGCCGGAGGACAGCTAGTTTCCATCCTCCTCTGGCTACATGACTTCAATACAAAACCTAGGAGGCTCATGGTTCTCACCCCCCTTCCATAGACTTACAAAACTTAAGAACAGGAAGCACAGAAATAGTTAGAACTGACCTACCGCTTCTTAGACTTTCAAGGAGAATGGCAGATCTATAACTCACATTTCTATGTGAATTTAGTCGAGTCGCCCATAAAGGGACATATTGCAGCTTTAATACTGAAACTTCCCCTTTAAATGATAAAATTACCCCATACCTATAGTGGTATCAGCCCTATAGTGGTATCAGCCCTATAGTGGTATCAGCCCTATAAGTGGTATCAGCCCTATACTGGTATCAGCCCTATACTGGTATCAGCCCTATACTGGTATCAGCCCTATAGTGGTATCAGCCCTATAGTGGTTATCAGCCCTATAGTGGTATCAGCCCTATACTGGTATCAGCCCTATAGTGGTATCAGCCCTATACTGGTATCAGCCCTATAGTGGTATCAGCCCCTATAGTGGTATCAGCCCTATAGTGGTATCAGCCCTATACTGGTATCAGCCCTAATAGTGGTATCAGCCCTATAGTGGTATCAGCCCTATAGTGTATCAGCCCCTATACTGGTATCAGCCCATAAGTGGTATCAAGCCCTATACGGTATTAGCCATATAGTGGTATCAGCCCTATAGTGGTATCAGCCCTATAGTGTTATCAGCCCTATAGTGGTATCAGCCGCTATAGTGGTATCAGCCCTATACTGGTATCAGCCCTGTACTGATATCAGCCCTATACTGGTATCAGCCCCTATAGTGGTATCAGCCCTATAGTGGTATCAGCCCTATAGTGGTATCAGCCCTATACTGGTATCAGCCCTAGAGTGGTATCAGCCCTATACTGGTATCAGCCATATAGTGGTATCAGCCCTATAGTGGTATCGGTCCTATAGTGGGTATCAGCCCTATAGGTGGTATCAGCCCTATAGTGGTATCAGTCCTATAGTGTATCAGCCCTTAGTGGTATCAGCACTATAGTGGGTATCACCCTATAGTGGTATCAGCCCTATACTGGTATCAGCCTATACTGGTATCAGCCCTATATGGTATCAGCCCTAGAAGTGGTATCAGCCCTATTCTGGTATCAGCCCTATGCTGTTAGCACCCTATGCTGGTATCAGCCCTATACTGGTATCAGCCCTGTACTGGTATCAGTCCTATACTGGTATCAGCCCTATACTGGTATCAGCCCTATACTGGTATCAGCCCTATAGTGGTATCAGCCCTATAGTGGTATCAGCCCTATACTGGTATCAGCCCTATAGTGGTAATCAGCCCTATAGTGGTATCAGTCCCTATAGTGGTATCAGCCCTATAGTGGTATCAGCCCTATAGTGGTATCAGCCATGCACTGGTATCAGCCCTATAGTGGTATCAGCCCTATGCTGTATTAGGGCCCTATGCTGGTATCAGCCCTAGAGTGGTATCAGCCCTATAGTGGTATCAGCCCTATACTGGTATCAGCCCTATACTGGTATCAGCCCTGTACTGATATCAGCCCTGTACTGGTATCAGCCCTATAGTGGTATCAGCCCTATAGTGGTATCAGCCATGTACTGGTATCAGCACTATAGTGGTATCAGCCCTATAGTGGTATCAACCCTATACTGGTATCAGCCCTATAGTGGTATCAGCCCTATAGTGGTATCAGTCCTATAGTGGTATCAGCCCTATAGTGGTATCAGCCCTATAGTGGTATCAGCCCTATAGTGGTATCAGCCCTATACTGGTATCAGCCCTATAGTGGTATCAGCCCTATAGTGGTATCAGCCCTATAGTGGTATCAACCCTATACTGGTATCAGCCCTAGAGTGGTATCAGCCCTATACTGGTATCAGCCCTATACTGGGTATCAGCCCTATGCTGGTATCAGCCCTATGCTTATTAGGGCCCTATACTTGTATCAGCCCTATAGTAGTATCAGCCTATACTGGTATCAGCCCTGTACTGGTATCAGCCCTATGCTGTATTAGGGCCCTATACTGGTATCAGCCCTAATACTGGTATCAGCCCTATACTGGTAATCAGCCCTGTACTGGTATCAGCCCTATGCTGTATTAGGGCCCTATACTGGTATCAGCCCTATATGTGGTATCAGCCCTATACTGGTATCAGCCCTGTACTGGTATCAGCCCTATACATGGTATCAGCCCTATACTGGTATCAGCCCTATGCTGTATTATTGCCCTATACTGGTATCAGCCCTATACTGGTATCAGCCTTGTACTGGTATCAGCCCTTTACTGGTATCAGCCCTATACTGGTATCAGCCCTATACTGGTATCAGCCCTGTACTGGTAT